>NW_026643247.1:0-27473 GCF_028829585.1 Penicillium vulpinum | reverse complement strand
TATTGCTACCATCACCTATATTGCTACCATCACCTATATTTGCTACCATTTTCATCTTAATGATACTGAATCAGATGAATCAGATGAATCATTATCAACGTTCAGAATCAGATGAATTTAAAGTTATTTGCTAATACAGCGTTTCTACCTAAAATTAACCCTAATCCTTCTGTATTACCCTCAGTAATAGAAATATCATTTATATCTGGAATAACTTGCTTAAAAGTATTATTTAAAGAAGACTCAGAAATTGAACTGTCACTATCTGAACTATTATCTGACATTAATCATGGTACATCCTCAATACCCTCTGGTTCATTTCCAGAAGTTTCCTCAGCCGTCATCCCTAAACCATAGACTAACTTCTATTTCTTCAACTTGAATTTGAAGATTTTTCGCATATAGTTCCAACAGTTCAACTATAGGTTGTATGTCATCAATTAACCTATAAGCTTCATCCTTTTCAATCTCATAGGACCCAAAGATCTTGATAATAAATCAGCTATATTCTCAACTTGAGGTGAAGTTTCTAATTCAACATTCTCAAATACTGAAGTATTATCATTATTTGGTGATTCTATACTATCAAATACTGATCTATTATCATTATTTGGTGATTCTACACTATCCTTAACTGATATATTATCATTATTTGGTGATTCTACACTATCCTTAACTGATGTATTATCATTATTTGATGATTCTACACTATCCTTAACTGATGTATTATCACTATCATTAGATAATTTTACTTTTTAGATATAGTATTTTCCCCCACTTGGCCCTTGATCAGAAAAAGTGTCATAATTTCTTTTAAGACGTACTGTTAATTGATTAGTAGTATTACTATCACTAAGATGATTTAAAAAATTATCTACGGCTTCTTGATTATCGACCTCAGAATTTGGTCTATTTAGATCTAGAGTTTCTTTATCGGTTGAAGGCGATACTGGAGATTTTGGAGATTTTGGACTTAAAGATAAGTTATTAATTTCTCTTTTAAATACTAAACTTAATGTATTTGACAACATGATTTGTTGTCTTTGTGTAAATGAAATAAAACCCCTGGTTTTATATATAGATAAATTATTTGGATTTTTAATCATATTATATTTATCAAATTGTTTTTTTAGTATATTTAAAGTATAATGAAATACCTATACCTACGCATCAAAGTTTAAAAATAACCTTTGGTAAATAATATCTTACGATATTATTTAAACTACTATATTATAAAATATCTTACTTTTAGGTAAAATATAATATAATTTAATATTAAAATGAATTACATAATGTAATTTGACTATTGTAGTGTATTATAAAAGTTAACGTATAATTCTCACTATTGTAGTGCCTACGTAAGATTGGTGGCCTAAAACTATATATAATAAATATTAAATTTACGATGAAATTTTAAAAAAAAAAGTCAAGAACATCTTTCTTGGTTAGTTTAGGGTAGATACTTAGAATCGAACTAAGATATGCTGTTCCACACACAGCTGTTCTACCATTAAACTATAACTACCTAATTTAATATTATCTATAATATGATAAAATTTTATTTATAATATAATGAATCTAAAGTAAGATTAGATATAGATAATATATATTTGAATATAAAGATCATAATATTGATTCTAGATTTAGTAAAATTAAGTTATCATTAAACTTAATATTTTATTATATAGTAATCATCTATATTGATTTATATTAATTTAAAGTATAAATTTTGGATGTTATTATGTTACAAAAAACTATTGAATTATCAATATTAATATCTTAGAAAAATTGATTGCAATATAACTCTAAATTATTATTGATAATCTTTTTATTTTGTAACAGAATAACATCAAATAATATAATTACGTATAATCTTATTGAGATATGCTTACAATATCATCTATATTGTTTTCAACATAAGAATTAAGTGATTCTAAATAAAAAAATTATTTTTTTTGTTTTAATATTAAAGTCACATCCTCTATATTTAACAAATATATTTAATATGTGGGTCACATCCTCTAAGTGTGTATTCTAATGCCATTTCATCTTTATTTAAAAGTATGAAATCATAACTGTATGATATATTAGTAATAACTAATATAAATTAATATAATATATATATATAAACATTAAGATTGTAAAGGTAAACTAGCAAAAGCATGAGGTTTTGGTGGACTAGTTAAACATCATTCTAAAGAACTATTATTTCTAGTAAAGTATACTTGGAATGTGTCACTAAATAATTGTGGAGTTAATCAAGGATATCTTGATACAGCTTTACCTTCTGTAAGTTGTTTGTAAATAATAGTTAAGAAATATCATGTAGCTACAACACTAACAATAGAACCAATACTACTAATTAAATTTCAACCATAGAAAGCATCAGGGTAATCACTTATTCTTCTAGGCATACCTTGTAAACCTAAGAAATGTTGAGGGAAGAATGTTAAATTAACACCAACAAATAAGATTCAGAAATGAACTTTAGCAGCAAAATGGTCATAAGATAAACCTAATATTTTAGGGATTCAAAAATATCAACCACTAAATAATGCAAATACAGCACCCATAGATAAAACATAGTGGAAGTGAGCTACAACATAGTAAGTATCGTGGAATGCTACATCAAGTGAAGCATTAGCTAATACAACACCACTTAACCCACCAATAGTGAATAATACAACAAATCCTAATGCAAAAAGCATTGGAGGTGTTAAATGTAAAGATCCACCATAACATGTAGCTAATCAACTAAATATTTTAATACCTGTAGGTACAGCAATAATTAAAGTAGCAGCTGTAAAGTAAGCTCTAGTATCAACATCTAAACCAACAGTATACATATGATGACTTCAAACTATAAATCCTAATACACCAATAGACATCATAGCGTAAACCATACCTAAGTAACCAAATACGTTTTTACTTGATGCTGCTGAAATAACTGTACTAATTATACCAAAACCCGGTATAATTAAGATATATACTTCAGGATGTCCAAAGAATCAGAATAAATGTTGGAATAAAATAGGATCACCACCACCAGCTACTTCAAAGAATGAAGTATTAAAGTTTCTATCAGTTAAGACCATAGTAATACCACCAGCTAACACTGGTAATGATAATAATAATAACACAGCTGTAATAATAACAGCTCATCCAAATAAAGCTAATTTGTGTAAACGTATACCAGGACTTCTCATATTTAAGATAGTAGTTATAAAATTCATAGCACCTAACATACTACTTATACCACTTAAATGTAAACCAAAAATAGCTAAATCAACACTAGGTCCACTGTGAGATTGTATTCCAGATAATGGTGGATATAATGTTCAACCTGTACCAGCTCCATTTTCTATAGTAGCTGAGAATATAAATAAAAATAAACTAGGAACTAATAATCAAAAACTTATATTATTTAATCTAGGAAATGCCATATCTGGACCTCCTACTAGTAATGGTAATAAGAAATTACCAAAACCTCCAATTAATGCAGGCATAACCATGAAGAAAATCATCAAGATAGCATGTGCTGTAATTATACTATTATATAATTGATTATCTGATATATATTGAACACCTGGACCTGATAATTCTAATCTAATTAAAACTGAAAACGCTGTTCCAATTAAACCAGAAAATAATGCAAACATTAAATATAGTGTACCTATATCTTTAGCATTTGATGATAAGAATCATCTTTCTTGTCATTCTGTAGGTTGTTTCAAATCTAAGATTGAACTATTAACTGTTACACTTGTATCTTCTATTTCTGTAGAATAGTGTAATGTAGTATTATTTAAATCACTAGTATTAATCATACTAGGTATAGAATCATGTCTATTATTTATGTTTAAAAGGGAATTACTGACGGGCAAAATAAAATTATTGTTAAATTGTTTTTTTAGTATGTTTAAAGTAAAAATGAAAACCTATATCTACGCTCCAAAGTTTAAAAATAAACTTTGGTAAATAATATTATATAATATTATTTAAACTACTAAATTATAAAAATTCTTACTTGTATGTAAAATATAATATAATTTAATTTAAAATGAATTACATAATGTAATTTGACTATTGTAGTATATTCTAAAAGTTAACGTATAATTCTTACAAAAGTAAAGAATAGTAAGATAAGGTAGCCAAAAACTATTAATATACGATTTAACACATAAATAATTTATATAGCCTTTATTTAGGTAAAAAGCCGGGAGAGAAATTCGAATTCTCATTCTTAATTCATGAAATTATTGTTCTACCTATTAAACTATCCTGGCTAAAATAATATACATAATATAGAAATATAAAAAGTATATAATAATTTGTCTTATGTTGGGGCGACTCGAACACCCAATAGTAAATACCAAAAATTTATGACTTACCTATTAGTCGACAACATAAACTATATGTATATATATATAAATATGGGTAACAAGACTTGAACTTGCAAAGTATAAAACTATTCCGTCCTAAGCGGAACCTGTTTACCAATTTCAGCATACCCATGTCTATTAATTTAAGTAGCCATATAAGCCAAGTTTGCTCGAGATAAGATTTGAACTTACAACCTAATCAGCTTCAATGATCCGCTCTACCAATTGAGCTTCTCAAGCGTTAATAATTAACAATATTAATAGTTATGGAGTTATCAGGACTCGATCCTGAAATAACGATATGCAAAATCGTCGTTTTACCAGTTAAACTATAACCCCTAATATATCCAAGAAACGATTCGAACGTTTACGGCTTGCGCCACTTAAGCTTAAGTTAAGACTGTCTACCAGTTCCAGCACTCGGATTAAATAAGACTAAAATGACTTGAACATTTACTCAAACCATCATGAGTGGTTCGCTTTAACCAATTAAGCTATAGTCTTTGGTAGCGAACTTAGGATTTGCACCTAAATAATATGGACATGAGCCATATATGTTACTATTACATTAATTCGCTTTAAGAGATAGGTGATTTGAACACCTGACCTTTCGCGTGTAAAGCGACAGCTCTACCAACTGAGCTAATCTCTTTTATTTTTAACCCAAGGGAGATTTGAACTCCCGCACTAACAGTGAAAATGTTATGTCTTAACCAGTCTTGACCATTGGGTCTATAAATTATATAAAAAATATATTTAGCCTTATGCGAGTATCGAACTCACTTCTACCGATTACAAAACGGTTACATTACTTTTATGCTAAAAAGGCTTTATTGTAACATATAAAAAATATTATAATGATATTAAATAATATTTAGTATACTATTCTTAAAAATTAGTACTTTATATCTAAAAATGTTTTCATTCTTACAACCAAAGCCTATTAATTGTTAAAAGATAACAATTATGCTCGTAGTGTTCTACTACGTATAAAAGTATCATAAAGTTTGCTTCGCGTTTAGATGCTTTCAACACTTATCTTTAACTGATGTAGCTTTCCTGCCATGCCTATGTTGTCAGGCTACACTACTAATAGTGTAACAATACCTTAGTATAAGTATTAATTATCAATATAACATATGTTATATTATAAAACATAAACAACAGGTAAACCAGAGATCAATATACCCAACTCCTTTCGTACGAAGGGGCTATCTTTAATCTACTTTATGTTCCTCTAGAAGATAGAAACCATACTGTCTCACGACGTATTAAACCCAGCTCATGTAGCTCTTTAATCGACGAACAGTCGAACCCTTCATGATTTCTGCATGCATGAGGATGAGCTAAGCCGACATCGAGGTGCCAAACCGCGCACTCAATTTGTACTCTCTTGCGCAAATTAGCCTGTTCAATTTATGTTATCATAAAAGATTCAGCCAGAAGCTGAATAAGGGCGCTTTGCGCGCCCAATATACTTTTATTTCCATTTTTCTCAAAACGGTTCAGACTATTTCATCATCTTTATTAATTAATATAAGGGAGGGAAAATTGAGAATAAAAAAGAAAAGAGAAATTAAGTACTACTTACTCAACCTTTAACACCAAAAGCTCCAACACGTGAAGTTGAGTTAATTACAGTATATTGTAAATTAGCTTTATCATTTCCTCTTAACACTGGTGTAGGATAACCTTTAAATGAAGAATAAACATTTTCTAAGTTTCCTTTATATTTAGTTCTACGTTGAGATCTTGAAGCTGAAAAACGTCTTGTTAATCTACCAGCAGCTTCTAATCTAACACCAGATACTCTTTTATATTTTAAATTACTTAAAATAATTTTTTTTAAATATTTAGATTTAGTATTATCTTGTAGTAAACAATTATCACTATTAAAAATATTAAAATTAAAAAATTTTTTTAGATTTTTCTGCTAAATTAACATTTTTAATTTTTGCTTTTCTAATTAAAACTTTAAGATATCTTAAAACATTTCTTTTTTTTTTAATTTTAATTCTAAAGGTTGAGTAAATATTTTACTATTAAAATAAAAATATTTTAAATTAATTATATTAAATTCAACATTTTTATTGAAAATATTTCTAACTAAACTAATTAAACCTTGTAAATAAGTATTTTCAAATTTTGCTTTATTAATATAAAGCATTTGTTTATAATACATGTAGAATTTTAATCTTTTAAAACTTTTTTTAATAAATCTTGTATAGTAAATATTTTGTGCTGTATTTACTTGAGTATTATATTTGGGTAAAAGATTACTTAATAAAATACTTTTTTGTTTATGTTTACACAAAATATTTAATCCTACATTTTTGATTAATTTTAATTTTCTAGCAAATTTAGCTTTTTTAAATAATGTTAAATATCTTTTTTTAAGTTTTAATAAGTAATTAAGTTTTTGTTTATTATAAACATATAATGTTATATTTACTTTATCATTAGTATGTTTAAATTCACCATCACTAATAAATATTCTATTTGTAGATATTTTTCTAAATCTACGACGTAATCTATTTTTTCTTAATAAAGATTCTAGTTGTAAATTATATAAATTAAAGTATGCTTTAATTAATTTCATTACATATTTGCTTTTAATAGGAATTAAATTAATAGCATTTTTGTTATAAGCATATATACTACTTTTTCAATTCCTTACAGCAGGTATTACATCTCTATTATAAATAGCTATACTAGAATCATTTAATCCTTTTTTTTATATGTAGTATTTAATTTTGATTTTATAATATTTAACATATCTATATATATATATATATATTAATATAATTAATAGAATTAATTATATAATATTAAAGCTTGGTAAACCAAGTCTAATACATTATTAAAAAATAATAATTATTATACAAATAGTGTATAATTAATAAAGATGTTGGGCGTTAAAAAAGGATTATTGTTAGCTATACTCACCTTTTAGTCGTTGAACGTCCTTATTTTAATTTATCTTAAAGATAAACACATGCTAAAATAAGTTTCGCTTCAAATACACTTAATTAATATAAGTTGTCTTTGAAATTTACCCAATATATTACCAATATTTTATAATATTGGAGGACTCACAGTTATAAATCCCTAGCGTAACTTTTTCTATAATCCAAGACCTTTCCTTAATGCATCTTGTGATCATATGCCCCGCTTACGCGACTGATAGACTTGTAGGTCAAACAGTAAAGCAAGATTTAGCCATTAAACTTTTAAAGTATTAATAAACATTATATTAATAAAGATAAATACTTTATTAATATAACAAATAAACTTTTAAATCTTTGAACTAAAATTAGTGCAAAGCCCGGTAAAGTTTAAAATACATCTATTCACCGCATAGTTAAAATCTTACTTAAAATAAAAAATAATTGTAGAATTTAATCGAATAATAACTGTATAATTATAATAATAATTAGAACAAATTAAAATATTTGTATATAAATATACAAGTTTACAATATGAACTTTGGATATACCCAGGTACTTTTTGTGGGATCTGTGCCCCGCATAAACTGCCTTCTAATCATTAAGAGTATATATAAGGATTCGAATAAAGGTGTTTCATTATTATCTAAACAACTACCTTATACACTATAAATCATCCTAAAATTTCACTCCTATAATTAGTAACAGTAAAGCTGCATAGGGTCTTCTCGTCTATCTAGAGGTAAACAGTATCTGCACTGCTATTCCAATTTCACTGAGACAATCATCGAGACAGCTGTTGCATCGTTAAGTCATTCATGCAGGACCGCATTTAACGGCCAAGGTATTTCGCTACCTTAGGACCCTCATAGGTAAGGCCGCCATTAATCGGGGTGTCCTTCAAAACCTCAGTTAATAATCAAGGTAGATCCGTTACCCAGCCGACATTGGGCAGACATCACACTCAATACTTTGATTTTTTATCTTTGCAGAGTGCTGTGTTTTTATTAAACAGTCGTACAACATTATTTCATGATTCCTCTTATTATTAATTTAATTTTTCATATATAATTACATACTTTACTATATGTTAAATTTAATAATAATGGTCCTCCTTATTCCAAAGGTACAGAGTCAATTTGCCGAGTTCCTTAATGATTGTTCTCTCAAACGCCTTTGTATTCTCTACTTGCTTACTTGAGTTAGTTTCTAGGTACGGTTATTAATTGTTTTTTTTTCTTTTTTTTACCAGTATAAAGTTATCTTTAATCTATAAAATTAAGTATATAACGTTTAATAGATATATATTTTTTATTATAACAACTACGCTATTAATAATAATATATAAATACATATTAATAATTTAATGGTAATTAATTATTAATAATTATTATCTCTAATAATAGATAAAGACTATTACTTAGTTAAATTATATTTATATTACTCACTCAACTATAAATTGTAAATCACAATAACATAATAAAGTATGTATTATATATTATAATTTACAATTTTGTACCAATAAGTATGAGTATTAAATACATTTCACTTCAAATAATAAAATAAACTTTTCCAGAACCTTTATTACTTGTTAAAGGTTTTGGTATTATTATATAAAAAAAACATAAAACGTCATCAAAATTATCTTTTGATTAATTTTTTTAGACACCGATTTTAGATGAAACCATAAGCTTCAGGCGAGGCTAAAAGCCTTTTTCGTTACTCATGTCAGCATTCTCTCTTGGATTTAACAGATACACATAAATCGCAATTGTTTTATGTAAGATCTTTAATATTTTAAGAAAAATATTAATATTTTGTTTAATCCAATGTTCCGCTACCCCACAAAAATCCTAAGTCACAGCGCTTAAATTTATGTAAACATAAAATCTAAGCAAGAGCGCTTTAATTTTTATTTGTGTACAAGGTTTCGGTATATTATTTAGATCCGTTAAATTTTCGGCGTTTTTTCCTAATTTATTAATCAGTGCTCTGTTACGAGGTCTTCAAAAAATGGCCGCTTCTAAGCCTATTTCCTGATTGTTTTAAAAAAAAACATCCTTAATTTCACTTAACAATAATTTTGGAACCTTAACTCTTGTTCTGGGCTGTTTCCCTTTAGACATACAACCTTATCGCACTATGTCCGATTATTTAACATTCATCTTTGCCCTTCCGAGTGCAAATACTCTCCGGTAAAGTCACTACAACCCCCCGATGTTGACAAATATCTTAGATATTGTCCGAGATCACAGTTCTGTACCTGCTAAGATGTTAATTAAATTACCTACTTACATAGGTTTCGCGGAAAACCAGCTATACTAGTCAGTTTTGTCTTTCACTAACTTACCACAGTTCATCGGATATCTTTACAACGATAACCCGTTCGGGCTTTTATAACCCTGACCATGGTAAGATCACTAGCCTTCGGGTCTAATTCTAGATACTAATTCATTTTTTCATAATTGGTTTATCTACGTATCTACCTCCTAATTTTACTTATAAATTTACATACCAATATTATACATAATATCATTATACATATCTTATTATGTCTCTATCCATTGAGTACTAAATACTACGTATTTTATAATACTATTATAACTACTATATATATTTAGTATGTATAATGTACTATATGTAAATGCTTATAAAAGAGATGTTACTTGCATCTAAAATTAACTTGCTGACCCATTATGCAAAAGGTACGCTCTTATTATTTATTTAAAATTTAACTAGAGCTGCTTGTAAAACTACTATTTCAGGGTATTTCCCTCACGGTACTGTTACTCTATCGCTTATATATTTTTTTTAGCCTTAGAGGAAGGTTCCCCTATTTTTCAACAGATTTTTTTCCGTTATACTTAAATATATTATTATATATATTTTATAAATAATTTGATTTAGTTAAAAGGTATATAAATACACCCACTTACTATTTCTTATATAAATTTTAATGGTAAATTTAATAATTATTTATTAAGGCTTTTGCTATTTGGAAGACACCAAATAACAATCTCGTTTGATTTCTTTTACTAAAGTTACTAAGATATTTCAATTCACTTTGTCTTATAATTAGATTTCTCTATGATTTCTAGTTTATATTGTTCACTAGATATAAATATCTTGAAATATATAGCTAACCATCCATAATAGTTTCTTTATATACTTGTCTTGATTTCTCAAGATGTATATGGTACATATCATCTTTATTGGCCCATATTATTAGGCTTATATTAGTTATCAGGTTATTATGATTCGAACATAAACAATCTCCAACCCAAATGAAGCGACCAACCATCGGACACTAACCTGTAATACCTATAATGTATTTACATTTGTTTAATTTTTATATCTATATTTTAACATATTAATACATTATTATATTAATACTATAGATATCAGAGAGTATATGATTCGAACATATGAAAGTTTATATCTTTAGCTAGACTCAAGCTAGCCGCCTTAAACCACTCAGCAAACTCTCTTTTTTTTGATTCTTCAGTGACTCGAACACTGAACATATCCTTATCAAGAATACACTTTACCAGTTAAGTTAAAGAACCTATATTGTATTCAAGAGCACTTAGATTTGAACTAAGAAATATAAGGTTGAAGCTTACAGTTTTACCTATTAAACTATGCTCTTCGGAAAAGAGATGAATCGAACATCTAAGTGTCAAAACACAATATTTAGCAAATATCTTACCCTACCAATAGCAACTTTTCCTTTAATTTATATACATATACGAGTTAGACCGGTTTCGATCCGGCATCTATTTTCTTGACAAGAAAACCCTTTACCAATTAAGTTACTAACCCTACTTATATGGCTAGCTGAATTCGAATCAGCACACTTTACTTGGAAGGTAAACAGTCTACCATTAACTTATAGCCATTATGTCAATTTTAATATTTAAATTATTTACTTATTATGACTAGCTGAATTCGAATCAGCACATCTTATATGGTAAATAAGCAGTCTACCATTAACTTATAGTCATTTTCGGAATTTTAACTCAGATTATATTAATCTATTAAGACCTATGGGATTTGAACCCATATTATAATGATTAAAAGTCACATGTTTTACCATTAAACTAAAGTCTCTTAAAGATAGATATTAGATATCATCTATTCTTTACTCAAAGGTATACCTAAATATACCTTGGAGTATAGTGGATTGGTGACAATTAAACAATCAGATAACATTTAATTAACAATTATTATCTGATTTAATAAATATATAATTTATGTTGTAAAATAACAGCTCCATATAGAGCTTTAGTTTTTAAAAATTTAAAGCTAATATATCAGATTATTTATCTATATTTAGATATTATACCTTAGGTATAATAAATAGATATCTAAACATATTTATATCTAATAACCTCAGTAGTATACAGAAATATATAAGAATAATCATACTACGTCTACAAAATGTCAGTATAATATACCTGATTCGTAACCAAGGTGATGGTGATCTGTTAAATGGTATGCAGCCATACGTCATAATCCTACAGCTAAGAAAGCTGTTCCAATCATAACGTGTATACCGTGGAAACCAGTACCAAAGTAGAAACATGAACCATAAACACTATCAGAAATAGTGAAAGAAGATACTGAATATTCAACACCTTGGAAGAAAGTAAATATTACAGCTAATATAATTGTTACAGCTGTTCCATATAAAGCACCTTTTCTATTACCTTGTATTAAAGAATGGTGAGCATATGTAATTGTCACACCTGAAGATAATAATAAAATAGTGTTTAATAATGGTAATTCAAATGGATTAACAGCTTGTATACCTAATGGAGGTCATTGTGCACCTAATTCAACACTAGGTGATACTGCACTATGAAAGAATGCTCAGAATATAGCTAAAAAGAAGAAAACTTCAGATATAATAAATAAACCTACACCTAAGTTTAATCCTTTTTGTACAGCATTAGTATGATTACCTAAATAAGTTCCTTCTGAAATTACATCTCTAAATCATAAAGCCATAACGTAAATAAGGTTAAATACAGCTAAAGCTACTAAATATTGGAATCCTTGGAATCCGTGCATAAATAAAACTATAGTTGTTGTTAATATAAATAATGACAAACTAGTAAACAATGGTCAAGGTGACGGTGATACTAAATGGAAAGGATGATTTTGAAAATTACTTTTTGATTTATATATCATATTTTAATTTAATAATTAATTGTTTAAGCTTTATCTCTCTATTTTTGTTTTATTGTGATAACTATAGCACCTACCATACCTAATAGTAAAATAATAGAAGTAACAATTAATCACATAGAATAACTAGTATACATTATATTACCTATACTAGCTATATGTGTAGGTTCTATTAGTGAATTATCTCAACTTTTACTACTTGCATATCCAATTTGTTGTTTTAAATCAACTATATTAAACAATTCATTATCTAATTGTACATTATATATATCAGAATATGAATTAGATAAATAAGAAACAATACTATTTTCTGTAAAATTTATAGGTAATACCTGTGCCATTATATAATAAAAAATAATAATAGTTAAACCAGCTAAAGGTAAATCATTATTAGTATCATTAAATAATTCAGAAACTCTAATGTTAATTAACATTAAAATAAATAAAAATAAAATAGAAACAGCACCTACATAAACTAATATATAAGCTAATCCTATAAAATTATATCCTACTAAAATTAATAAACCTGCAACATTAACAAACAAACCTATTAAAAATAAAACAGATACTACAGGATTTCTACAACTTATAGTAAGTATACCTAATAAAATAGATACTAAATAAATAATATCTACAAATTCTATTCTAAATCCATTAGTAATAGAATCATTTAATAAAAATATATTATTCATAATAAAAAAAACTAAATCTATTAACATATTATACAAATAATAATAAATGTCTAGATAGGATTAGATAAAGATCTAATTAGGGAGAAAAGGAATCGAACCTTCGATAGCTTATAGCTATTGAGTTTACAGCTCAACCCGTTAACCAGCTTACGGGACCTCCCTATTTCATATATACATTTAATCTTTAATTGGAATTGAACCAATTTGTAATATACCAATATTTGATTTTATAATATATATACTATTATTTTTTTTTTGTTAAATTTTATACTCCCCGTGCAATTTCCATTACACGAACCTTATTTCGACTTAACACCAATCAAAGTTTTGCATACGAAAACTATCCTGCATATCTATATATCATAAATATATATAACTTTACACAGAAAAAATCAAACTTACTGCATCTTCTTTTTTCAGCGCCTGACGAGTGGTTAGTACCTAACTAAGATAAAATTCACCGTGACGTTGGTGATTCACGATTACTAGTAATTCCTTTTTCATGTAGTCGAGTTACAGACTACAATCCATATTATTTCCTTTTTTGGGGATTAGCTCCATTTCACAATATCGCATCCCGTTGTAAAGGCGTATGTGGCACGTCTATAGCCCACAGCATTAAGGCCATAATGACTTGTCTTAATCCCTTTTATCTGGTCCGATGTAGTAGCGAACCACTTTATATAAACAAATAAAGTGAGGGTTTTCGTTAATTAAAGGAATTAACCAAATCTCACGACATTAACTAAAGACAGCCATGCAGCGCTTGTAACAATTTTTTATAATCTGCTATACAAGCTGTGGTAAGGTTTTTCGCGGATCATCGAATTAAATAACATACTTCACTACTGGTTTTAGAAACGGTCTAATGATTTCAGTTTATATGTTGCCATAGTACTCTTGAGGTGGAATGCTTACACTTTCGTTTATACATTAAATTTATATCTAATGTATGACATTCATCATTGTCTGCTTGGACTATTAGGGTATCTAATCCTGTTTGCTACCCAAGCCTTCGTCTCTCAACGTCAGTTATTACATAGAAGGACGCCTTCGCCGTTGACAGTCCTCCTGGTATCATCAAATTTTATCTCTACTCCAGAAATTCTTCCTTCTCTCATATAACTCAAGTAAAAAAGTACTCGTTTAGAGTTTAATTTACCGTCTACTTACCCTTTAAACCCAATAAAGATAACTAACACTAGCCTCCTACGTATTACCGCGACTGCTGGCACGTAGTTTGGTCAAGACTTATAAATAGATTATGTCATTATATACAATCTATTTAGAATTTTATGCGAGTTAATCGCGAATGTATCTATACAATACATAGACATTCTTCCAAGTTACTGGTTCAGCCTTTCGGCCATTGACCAATATTCCTCACTGCTGTACATAAAAGCATTGGGTTTTTTTCAGACCCAATGTGGTCGATCAACTTTCCAGTTACGACTACGGTTTATTGCTAGAAAAGTCATTACCTTTCCTACTACTCACCGAGATAAAAATTATCATCTTAAAGCGGTATTATTATTATTAATACCTTTAGTTATAAGGGATTTTTTCCCTTACTTTAAGGTAGCCAATTTATCTTTTACTCACCTGTACACCACTACTACTTAATTTAACTATTATATAATAATTTTAAACTAATTAGTCGTTCGATTAGCATGTGTCAAGTACTTGGACAGTGTTCAGTTAGAGCCATCATCAAACTCTCTATTTTATTTATGATGCGTACATCACATCTATATTGTTTTCTACATAACTATAAAATTATCAATTTTAATGTTATTATTTAAAGATATAATTAAGCCAGTTTCTGTTTAACTTTAATAATTCTAAATAAAAACTTAACATAGGATTCTTGTTCGCTATTATTTTATTATTACTAATTAGTATTTTAGAATAATATTAGTTTCTGTTAACATCCTTATATTTTTATAATTATTGAATATATATATATATATATTCAAGTGTATATGCCTAATAAGTATTGGACTTTCCTATTTTCATAAAATTTTTATATCTTTAAAAATTATTATAGTATAAAACTATAATAATATAAATTGTTTATAATATATATTAATATATATAAATATATACTCTAAATATACTCTAATATTAATGTAAGTCTAAACCATCTTTAATATATGAACAAGCTAAAACTACAAAAACTTGAGCTTGAATAAATGCTATAGCTAATTCTAAACCAGAGAATGCAATAATAAATGCTAAAGGTATTAAACCTAATATGAAGAATATTACACCACTAGTCATAATATTATATGTGAATCCACTTAAGATACTTAAAAGCATGTGACCACTTAATATGTTAGCAGCTAATCTTAATCCTAATGAAACATTTCTAGATAAATATGAAATAAATTCAATTAAAACTAATAAAGGTAATAAAGCTAAAGGACAACCTGAAGGTACAAATAATGAGAAGAATTTTAACCCATGTCTTTGGAAACCTAATATTGTTGCACCTAAAACAACAGTAAAACTAATAGAGAATGTTAATATAAAGTGAGATGTAGATGCAAAACTATATGGTACTAATCCTATTAAATTATTAACTAAAATAAATATGAATAATACATACATTAATGGAAAGAACATTTGTCCTTTATTAGGATTAATTTGATTTACTACTATACCATGTACTGTAGCATATATACTTTCTTGACTTATTGATCAGTTATTAGGTATTATTTTATTATTATTAGTAGCTAATAAGCTATATGTTAAAATTAAAAAGATACTAATTGATAAATATAAACCTATATTTGTTAATGATAAGTGTAAATTACCTAATAAGTTAGCGTTAAGAGAAAATAAATCTCTTACTTCAAATTGGTCTAATGGACTTAATACAAAATCTAAATGACGCATATTATTGTTTATTTATAAGATATATATAAATATTAACTTATTATTTTCATTACCTAATGAAACTCTATTAAGATAGAGATATATATAATAATAAAAATTATTATGTTTTAGTTATATATATAATACAACTACTAATTTATATAATTATAATTTATTTATGTAAATACGTGAAATAAAAGTACGTACAAATCTAGGTAATATGAATTTAGTAAATGTATATATTAATACTGTTAATATAACAAAAGTAAATACTACTTGATTTACAAAAAAGAATGGTACTAATTGTGGCATATATTTGTATTTTATCTATTATATGGATATTTTCTTAATAAATATCTTGACTTTTTTTAAAGATTATAAGGTAAGGAAAAAATAAGCCCTTAAGATGAATCGAACATCTATCAAAATATTAACAGTATCTCGCTCTACCATTGAGCTATAAAGGCTAAAATAATAATAGTAATAAAAATATTATTACAATTCTTACCCAAGGGTCGAACTTGGATCAAAATATTAGAAGTATTCGGCTCTGCCATTGAGCTAGTAAGAAGATAAATAAATACAATTATTCATTATAATAAAACAAAATAATAAATGTTATTATAATAAATAAATTATATAAAATATATTAATTTATATTATAAATTAAAGAAGAAACTGAGTAATGTAAACCATCTAATATAGGAGCAGGATATATACCAAATAATACTGTAAATACTACAAATACTAATAATAATATAAACTCTCTTCTATTAACATCACCTATGTTTTCTACAAAATATACAGAATAAGAACCACCAAAAGCTATTCTATTATACATAAATATTGTATAAGCTGCAGATAAAACAATAGAAGTACTAGCTAGTATACCTAATATAGGCATTCTTTCAAATGCACCATATAATGACATAAATTCACCTATGAAATTTAAAGTTAAAGGTGTACCACTATTACCTAAACATAATATAAAGAATAATATAGAGAAAATAGGCATAATTTGAGCCATACCTCTATAATATGTAATTAATCTAGTAGAAGATCTATCGTATAAAATACCTCCAGCACAAATAAATAATGCTGGTGATACAAAACCGTGAGCTAAACCTAAAACTATTGCACCTTCTATACCTTGTATTGTATTACTAAACGCACCTATTAAATATACAGCTGCGTGAGATACAGAAGAGTAAGCAATTAATTCTTTAATATCTATTGTTCTTAATGTACTAAAACTAGCATAGATTATAGTTATTACACCTATTACATATATAATATATGTAAAGTTTAAAGAAGCTTTAGGTAATAAAGGTAACATTAATCTAAATATACCATATAAACTTAATTTTAAAACTATACCAGCTAATATAATACTACCAGATAATGGTGATTCAACGTGAGCTTTTAGTAATCAAGTATTTAAAAAAATAACTGGTGTTTTTACAGCAAAAGCTATAAATATACCGTAAAATAAAAATAATTGAGTTATATAACTAAAGTTTGCTTTAGATAATGCATCAAAATCAGTAGTACCCATAATAGAAGACATAACTATTATAGACAATAACATAAACAATGATCCTAATAAAGTGTATAAAAATAAATAGAAACTAGCTCTTACTTTATTACTTGAACCAAATAATCCTATTAATAAAAATAAAGGAGGTAATATACTTTCAAAAAAGATATAGAATAATAATACATCTAAAACTAAGAATACAGCTAATAATAATGTTTCTAATAATAACATAATTACTACAAATGACAATACATTTTGAGATTGTATTGAATTTCAATTTGATAAAATAGCTACAGGCATTATTATAGTTGTTAATAGTATAAAATATATTGATAAACCATCCACACCTAAATATACATCAAAATAACTTACTTGGTAATGTTCTTCAATAAATTGAAATTGTTTACTACTAAAATCAAAAAGTATAAACATTATCAATGATACTATTAAATTTATTATTGTTGTAGTTAAGGCTATAGATTTTATCTTTATATTATTTACTATACTTAAACCATAATTAGTCTCTATTGTTACAAGACTTATACCTATTAATGGAATTAATAATAATAATAAGGACATATTTAATTTTTAATATATATATATACTTTCTGCTTAAAAAAAACATGAATCTGTTTTTATTACACCTTATATATGCTATAAAGCTTAAGTATATATTAGTTAATACTATATTATAAATTTATTATTATTTTTTTATAATACATACATACTATATTGAAATATATAAGTTACATAATAAATTTATGTATGATTATATAATTTAATATTAATAATTTTGCTTACTAAAAGTAATATAAATTAATAATAAATATTAAATTAAAGTATTAAGCTTGTAGGTAAAGCATCTAAACCAAATACAACACAAGGTATTAAAACAACATATGCTATAATTAAAGGTAATAATACAGTTCAACAAACTGACATTAATTGATCAAAACGAATTCTAGGGAAAGATGCTCTAACTCAAATAAACACAAATATTAATAAAGCAGTTTTAAAAGCTAAATTTAAAGGAGATGAAGAAATATTAACAAATATATTTTCTAAAATAGAACTATTTATACCAAATATATTATATAATATATCTATTATAAATTCAACAGGTATAATACATAAATAACCACCAAAAAATAAAATACTATTTAAAATACAAATTAATATAATACTAGCATATTCAGCTAAGAAAAAAAATACAAATACACTAGCTGAATGTTCTGTCATAAAACCACTAACAAGTTCTGATTCAGCTTCAGCTAAATCAAAAGGAGCTCTATTAGTTTCTGCTATAGAACCTATAAAGAATATAATAAATAAAGGAAATAATGGTAATATGAAATCAACTATTCTTTGTGATTCTACAATAGTAATAATATTTAAATTACCAGTTAATAAGATAATTAATATAATTACAGAACTTAATATTAACTCATAACTAATTAACTGAGCTGTACTTCTTAATGAACCTAAAAAAGCATATTTTGAATTAGCAGATCAACCTGCTAATAATATACCATATGTAGATAAAGATGATACAGCTAACATATAAAACATACCTAAACTATAATCAGATACAAAAATACCACTATCAAATGGTACAACTAAATAACCTAATAAAGAAAAGATTAAAGTTATCATAGGTCCTATGAAAAATAATACAATATTAGCTTGTGTTGGAGCTACATACTCTTTTAATAATAGTTTTAAAGCATCAGCAAATGCTTGTAGTAAACCATAATAACCTACTGCATTAGGACCTAATCTTCTTTGCATAGAAGCCATAGTTTTACGTTCGGCTATAGTTACAAATGCAACTGAAAGTAAAGCAGGTACTATTAATAATAGCCCTTCAATAATTGAAATTATACTTATCATATATTTATTTATTATTTATTATAACAATATATATCAATAGAATATTTATATTTATATTAATTGTAATTAACAACCTGCAGTTTTTATTCTATATATATAAATATTTAATAAATATACTCAATATTATACATTGAAACTTTTTATGTTTAATATATATATATCTAATATTTTAATTAAAAATATAAGTTAATATTATATATAAACTAATTGTATAGGATTTTTAATAGTATACTCTAAATACAAACATATATATCTAAGGAGTTCGGGGAACTCGAATCCCTTTATTTCGATTTGCAATCGAAACGCAGAACCTTCTACTCAAACTCCTTTAATTTGTAAATATTATATTATATATATATATTTATATATAATAGGTATAATAATATTATTATATACTAATTATTTTTTAGTAGCTAACTCTACTAAACTATTTTCTATAATACTTACTACAGGTACTATAATAAAGAAGTGTGCAAAGTATAATACAGTAGATATTTGTCCTACTTCAATAAATGGTGTTTCAACGTGTTTTGCACCTATTTGCATTAATACTAAGAAATTAGCTACAAATATAAAGAAAGCTATTTTACTTAAAGGTCTAAATTGTACTCCTCTTAATTTAGATAAATCTGTTAATGGCATTGCCATTAAAGCTAAAATAGCAGCAAACATAGCTATAACACCTAATAATTTATTAGGTATAGATCTTAATATAGCATAGAAAGGTAATAAATATCATTCTGGTACAATAGCAGGTGGAGTTTGCATAGGATTAGCCACAACATAATTTTCACTATCTCCTAATGCATTAGGCATAAAGAAAACAAATATAGATAATACTATAAAGAATAAGAATATAGTAACTAAATCTTTAAATAAGAAGTAAGGAGCAAAAGGTAATCTATCATAATTAGCTGATATACCTAAAGGATTACCTGATCCTACTACATCGTGGTAAGCTATTAAGTGCATTAATACTAATGCAGCTAATACGAAAGGTAATAAGAAGTGTAATGCAAAAAATCTGTTTAATGTTGCAGTATTAACTGAAAAACCACCTCATAAAAATTCAACTATATCTTGACCTATTCAAGGTATAGCACTCATTAAATTAGTAATAACAGTTGCTCCTCATAAACTCATTTGACCGTATGGTAATACGTAACCTAAGAAAGCTGTAGCCATCATTATTATAAGTATTACTGTACCTATAATTCATGTTAATGTTCTTGGTGATTTATAAGATCCATAATATAAACCTCTACCTATGTGTAGGTATACTAAAAAGAAGAAAGCTGAAGCTGTATTAGCGTGTAAATAACGTATTAATCAACCATTGTTTACATCTCTCATAATATGTTCAACAGAATTAAATGCTTCTGCTACACTAGGTGTGTAATGCATAGCTAATGTAACTCCTGTTACAATTTGTATTATTAAACATATTGCTAATAATGAACCAAAGTTTCATAAATAACTTATATTGGCTGGTGTTGGTGCGTCGATTAAGTAAGAATTTACTAATCTTAATAAAGGATGACTTTTAAGAATTCTCATATTTTTATTTTATATTTATTGTTGTTGTTCTATTTTATGTTTTATTTTGCTATATTTTAATATAAATAAATAAATATAAATAAATATAAATATATATATATTTATATTTATTTATATGGGTTTGTTCAATTAAAAACTGCTATGCAGCCGGAAAAGAAATTATAATTCCTATTCTTAATAAATGTAATCATGGATCTATATATATTTAAATTTTATATTTATTAATAATTATTAATATTTATTATTAATTACCTATATATTTTATAAGTAATGTATCTAAAGTAAGATTAGGATAATATGTTAAGGATATTACGTCATCATAGATTAAACTTACTAAATAATTTCCAGATATAGCATTTACACTAAGATTTTTACCTAATTTACGTTTAAATTAAACTTGTATTTATAATAGGTCATTTTATTATTGTTTATACATAATAAATTTAAAGTTATAATATTGTAAGATAAAATTACTTTTTGATGATTGTTAATGTCTCTAACACCAAAGTAAAAAAATTAAAGTTTTATTAGTTATACTATTCAAAAGAGTTTATTCAAGATACCATATCTTATATTTATATTTATTGTTTAAGTTTCATATATATATTTTTACTTTATATATATATATATATATATATATTAATACATATATTATATATATATTAATATATGTTAATTTGTTCAATTAAAGCTTAAATAATATTTTAAATATTAACAGGAATAAATAACACTATAGCTAATATATTAGACATATGTAATGTTTCATTAGGCATAAACATAAATAAAAGTATAATTAACGTTAAGATAGAAATAGTTATAGATAAAGAACTAGATAAAGCAAATTTTGAATTAAAATATATTTTATTAACTACTTTATTTTTTTGTAAAATAAGAGCAGGTATTCTTAAATCTTTTAAGCTACTAAAATAAGTATAAGAATGTCCATCAAAGAACATAGTTTTTACTATAAATAAGTAATATACAGCACTTATAACACTAGTTAATACACCTATAAGAGTTAAGAATATAAATCCTTCTTGTAAAGCTGCAGAGAATACCATCTGTTTAGCAAAGAATCCCATTAAAGGTGGAATACCAGCAAATGAGAATAAAGTAATAGTTAAACTTAAAGCTAAGAAACTATTAATATGGAAATATCCTTTAAGCTGACTTATAAGTTGTATAGGTGAGTTATTTTTATCTATTAAATTATTATGATTAATATTTTTATCATTATAAGCATATAAGCTATAACCTATAGCTACTAATAAAATAAATGCATTTAAATTAGATAAACTATATTGAGCTAAATAGAAAATAAATGATTGTATAGATTCTACACTATTAATAGTTAATGCTAATAACATAAAACCTAAATGAGATATAGTACTATAAGCAAACAATCTTTTAATTCTAAATTGTGTTAAACCTAATACAGTACCAATTATTAAAGATAATAATGAACTTATTAATAAACTAGTAGTTCAAGTATATTGTGTAGTAATATATATACTATTAGTATAATGAACTAATTGTAATAATAAAGTTAATATAGAAATTTTAGCTATTATAGCTACAAAAGTAGTAACTATAGTAGGTATTCCATCATAAACATCAGGAGATCAAAAATGGAATGGTGCAGCTGATATTTTAAATAAGAATCCTATAGTTATTAATAATAAGCAATAAGGTATGTAAGTAGTAATTTGTTGTTCATTTAATACACCAGCTAAATTATTTATAACATAGAAACTATCTAAATATGTTACACCTAAATTTGCATATATTAAAGCTATACCTAATAATATGAAACAAGATGATAATCCACCTAGTAAAAAATAAGTTAAACCAGCAGAAGTAGCTGATTCAGAATTTCTATACATAGTACATAATAAATATAAACCATAACTTTGTAATTCTATAGATAAGAATATAGATACAAAATCACTACTAGATATTAATAATATACTACCTATTACAATAAATAATAACATTAATGTATATTCTAATATTGTATATTGTTCTCCTTTTTTAAAATTATATTAGATACAGCAATGTTTTTAACAAATTGTAATTTTGTGAATAATAATTTGTATAAACTTAAGTACTGACTAGATATAAGTTTTCTAGGATAAAAACCAGTTAAATTCAGTATTAATAATGTTATAATAAATATTAATATGTGAAATGTTTGTGTTATAGGTGATGTATAAAATAAACCACCGAACAACCCTATACCATTATCTAAATATGTTATAAATAAATTATTATAACATAAATAAATACAGTAAAATAATATTATAATACCTATTCTTGAATAAAGAATAGCTGTATCACGTCTAAAAGACAATGCATTAGATAATATTAAACAGAAGATTGAAGATAAAAGCATATCTGAATAAAAATATAAATAAATTTAAATTAAACAAAATAAATAATAGATATAAATATATATCTATTATTATTAAAAAAAAATAATAAGTTATTATTAAGTAAATGATAACTTATTATTAAGTAAATGAGAATTTATTATTTAGTTGATGTTAAATTATTATTTAATAATGCAAACAAAGTAAATATAACTAATATAAATAAATTATTATCATTATAAGAGAAATATATTAATGATATGTAGAACATTAAACCTATTAATATATATAGGGCATAAGTAGTTATTACACCAGTACTTAATTTACCTAAACTATTACTTAATGATAATAATCCTTTTTCTAAACCATAAGGTCCTAAGAATTCTACTGAACCTTTATCTAAACTCTTAGTAGTTTGACCACCTAATTTAAGAACACCTTCTACAATATATTTATTATAGAATAATTCTATATAAAATCTTTGATTAAAGAAACTAAATATATTATAACCAAATCTTGAGAATTTAAAGTTAATAAGTAATTTAGGTAAGAATTCAGAAAATAAAACAGAAATAATACTTAAAGAAACTGTAAATATAAATGGTAATAATTTAAAGAATGTTGGTACAGCAAATTCTGTATCTAACATAATTTCATGACTAGGATGAATAAATAAACTATTATCTACAAAGAAACCAGTACCTAAACCTATAAAGATATCTTTAGTTAAATAACCAAAGAATATAGAGAAAATAGATAAGATAATTAAAGGTAAAGTTAAGAAAATATCACCTTCATGAGCATGTTTGTAACTAGATAATGGTCCATTAGGATTAGCTAAGAAAGTTAAATATAAAACCTTAGCTGAATAAAGTGTAGTAAACATAGCACCTATAGTAGCTACAAAATAAACTATAGTACCTGATAAGTAGAATTGACCATAAGAAGATTCTAGAATAAAATCTTTAGAATAGAATCCTGTCATGAAAGGTACAGCTACTAAACTTAATGAAGCTATTAACATAACTGAATATGTTAAAGGTAAGAATTCTCTTAAACCACCATATTTTCTAAAATCTTGGTTATCAGCTACTGCGTGTATAACTGATCCAGCACCTAAGAATAATAATGCTTTATAAAAAGCGTGATTAACTAAGTGGAATAAAGCTAAATTATAACTAGATAAACCTATAGCTATAACCATCATACCTAATTGACTCATAGTAGAATAGGCAATAACTTTTTTAATATCTTGTTGGAATAATCCAATTAAAGAACTAAATACTGTAGTTATAGCACCTAATCATAAACATAAAACCAAAACAGTTGAACTATACTCAATTAAAGGTGAAGATCTCATTAATAAGTATACTCCAGCAGTAACCATAGTTGCTGCGTGAATTAAAGCAGAAACAGGTGTAGGACCTTCCATAGCTTGAGGTAATCAAATATGTAAACCTACTTGAGAACTTTTAGCTGTAGCACCTATTAATAAACATATTCCCACTAATGTGATTATAGTTTCATTATAGTAAGGTGCTAATGCAAATACTGTACTATAATCTAGATTACCAAAAGATCATATTATTGCAAACATACCTACAGTTAATAAACAATCACCAACTCTATTAGTTAATAAAGCTGATAAAGAGCTTTGATTTGCTGCTATTCTAGTAAATCAGAAATTTACTAAAAGATATGAACAAACACCAACACCTTCTCAACCTACAAACATAATTAAATAATTATTTCCTGTTACTAGTATAATCATCATAAAAGTGAATAAACTTAAGTAACTAAAAAAATCTTTGATTATGTGGATCATGACTCATGTAACTTATAGAATATATGTGTACTAAACTAGATACTATTAATACTGGTATTAACATTGATACAGTTAATGAATCAAATCTAAAGTTTCATAATACATTTAGTGATTCTACATCAACTCATCTTGCTACATTTATTGTTACTGGTATATTATTAAAACCTACTTCAAAAAAAGCTATTATAGCTAAAAGTGTTGTAGTTATTACTGAACCACATGTTATTATATGTGATCCTGTTATACCTACTTTTCTACCAAAGAAACCTGATACTATTGAACCTAATAATGGTAAAATTATCAATGTTAAATACATTTATTTATATTGTATTGTTATACTACCTCTTAATCTATAATATGCTACTAATATCCCTAAACCTATTGCAGATTCAGCTCCTGCTATTGTTAAAATATATACAGCAAAAGTTTGTCCTAATATATCATCAAAACTAAGTGAACTGATTAATATTAAAAATGTTACAGATAATAACATTATCTCTATAGAAATTAACATTAATATAATGTTTTTTCTATTTAATACAAATCCTAATATCCCTATGACAAATAAAAATATTGAAAAATTCATTATACCTATATAAAATTTTATTTGATTTATCTATACTACATATATAAATATATTTATTACATATATTAATTAATATTATATAAACATGTATAAGACTTGAACTTATATTTACGTGTCCGTAGCACGCTATTCTACCATTGAATTAACATATTTTAAAAATATATAAGTAATTTACTTGTATAATATATGTATACTATTATTAGTTGTAATAGTAAATTACTTTTTTTATTCTTTGTTATATTTAACCTTCCATTTGTTCTCTTAATCATAGTAAAAAATCTTTTATAGATACTGATTGTATAGCAATAGGCATAGAGCTATGTAAAATACCACAGATTTCTGAACATTGTCCAAAGAAAACCCCTGGACGATTTATGTAAACAGAAGCTTGATTTAATCTACCTGGATAAGCATCTGCTTTAATACCTAAAGAAGGGCAAGCATAAGAATGTATAACATCAGCAGCTGATATAACAATTCTAGTGTGAGTTAATTCAGGTATAATAACTCTATTATCTACTTCTAACATTCTAAATTGACCTTGTTCTAAATCACTTTCTGGTACTATATATGAATCAAATTCTATAAATTCATCATCTACATTAGTAAAATCAGGATATTGGTAACTTCAATATCATTGGTGACCTTCAGCATAAACAACTAATGAAGGATCCATAACTTCATCCATTAAATATAATAATTTAAATGATGGGAATGCTATTAATATTAATATAAATGCTGGTGATATTGTTCATATTAACTCTATTAAAGTACCATGATTCATATATTTATGTGCAATAGGTGATTTATTGGCTAAAAAATTTCTTATAATTGAAATCATCATTCATGTTACAGTAAATAATATAATAGCTAAATAAAACATAATATTATTATGTAACTCTTCAATACCTTCCATTTGAGGTGAAGCACTATCTTGGAAAAATAAACCCCAAGGAGTTGGAGCATCTAATTGTAATTTAGAAATATAATTATGTAAAAACATTTTTTTTTTATTTTTATTGTAGTTATAATTTATCACACTAATTCATGTAAACTTTATGTAATCTTATATACATATACGAGTTAGACCGGCTTCGATCCGGCATCTATTTTCTCGACAAGAAAATTCTTTACCAATTAAGTTACTAACCCTACTTATATATATATATATATTTTTTAATTTAATAATAAGTATAAAACTATTAATATATAATTTACTTATATATTAAAGAATAACCATTTCAAGATTTGATATTAAAATTAAATATTTGTCTACTTTCTATTTTTAAAGCATTTTTACCTAATTCAAAGGCAAAACCTAAAGTTAATACTAAGAAAAATACGATCATTATTAATAAACCATATATACCATTAGTGTAAGCACTAACAACATAAGGATATATTAATAAAATTTCTAAATCAAATAATAAAAATAATAAAGCAAATATAAAGAAAGAAATACTAAATTGTGTTCTATTTTGACCTAAAAAAGAATGAAAACCACACTCAAAAGCACTATCCTTTTCTTGATATGGGTTATGAGGTGATAATATTATATTAATTAATAATAATATTATACCTAATACTGGTATTAAAAATAAAAAGAAAGTTGTTGTTGTCATA
>NW_026643246.1:65000-67500 GCF_028829585.1 Penicillium vulpinum | reverse complement strand
CTTTTTAACTGCAACAACTTTAATATACGCTATTGGAGCTGGAATTACCGCGGCTGCTGGCACCAGACTTGCCCTCCAATTGTTCCTCGTTAAGGGATTTAAATTGTTCTCATTCCAATTACGAGACCCAAAAGAGCCCCGTATCAGTATTTATTGTCACTACCTCCCCGTATCGGGATTGGGTAATTTGCGCGCCTGCTGCCTTCCTTGGATGTGGTAGCCGTTTCTCAGGCTCCCTCTCCGGAATCGAACCCTAATTCCCCGTTACCCGTTGCCACCATGGTAGGCCACTATCCTACCATCGAAAGTTGATAGGGCAGAAATTTGAATGAACCATCGCCGGCGCAAGGCCATGCGATTCGTTAAGTTATTATGATTCACCAAGGAGCCCCGAAGGGCGTTGGTTTTTTATCTAATAAATACACCCCTTCCTGAAGTCGGGGTTTTTAGCATGTATTAGCTCTAGAATTACCACAGGTATCCATGTAGTAAGGTACTATCAAATAAACGATAACTGATTTAATGAGCCATTCGCAGTTTCACAGTACAAGTTGCTTATACTTAGACATGCATGGCTTAATCTTTGAGACAAGCATATGACTACTGGCAGAATCAACCAGGTAACTTCATAGCAAGACGTCCCGGGGGGCCCGCCCGCCTTGCGGTGGGAGGGTCCCGGGAGCCCAGACCCCCGAGGGGGTAGAATGTAGTTAGATGGAAGGGGCGCACGGGGCGCCCGGTCGCAGCGGCACCCCCGGCGTACCGGGGGGACGTTGAAACCATCCAATTGCCCCCACTAAACTCCTCAGCACCAGTCCGCACGCAGGGATCCGACCAGGCGCCCGTGAAGGCGCTGAGCGGCTGCGGCATGTGGCCCTCGGATGAAGGGACCAGACCCCGTGGACAACGCCGGCGAACGGCGGATCCCACGGGGCGGCTCCCTCCAGGAATCTGAGTTTCGGGGATGGCCAGCGGCCAACGATCCACAGACTCCAACGGTGCCGGGCGCCAAAAGGCCCCCGGGCTTCGGTCACCGCAGCGGTACACCAGAAACCAGCAGCGCGTCAAGTCCTGCCCCATACAATCCAGGCCGGGCGTCGCCAACAAGTGGGACACTGCGCGGGGAGGAGGGGATGGGGGGGGGTCAAGAGTTGGTGGGCGTCGGGCGCACCCCTGCAGTGGGTAAGCCCCCCCCGGAGAGTTGCGGTGCGGCACGAGGCGGCGACCAACAAAACCCGAAAAGGGATGAAATGGCAGGGAAGAATGAGAGTTGAGTTATCCTCGTCTCTACACATACTCACCGACCATTTTTGGGATGAGTTTTTTCATATTGCAGTAGAAGTGGCTAGAAATTGCTCCGGGGGACAATTTTTGTATGGGGGTGGTCCGTGCACGACAAAAACACCATACAAAGTGGGCCACTTTTTCCCAACCCTGAGTGACTTTTTGGGGACTTAGTCGTTTTCATTTTCAAAAAGTCACGTGTTGGGCCCTTCGGGCATGGCTTCGGCGGGGTGCCCCCGAGCGCCCCCCCGAAGGCTCCCTGGCTCGGGGTACCCCCCACCCCTATGCTTCCGGGGGGAGATTAGGTATGTTGATGGAATATATATATCGATGGCCAGTTGGTCCATGTTGACTCCCGACCACACCACCACACACCTGGATATATATATATCACACATGGATGTGTGTTGTGGTCCGTGGGGGGGGGATGATCCTGGGCTCAACTGGCCAACCCGTGGCCCCCCAACATGACCTCGCCGGCGTCACCTGGCCCCCCCCAGTCGACCTCGCCGGCGCTCCCCCCCCCCAAGGCCACCCCCCAACATGACCTCGCCGGCGTCACCTGGCCCCCCCCAGTCGACCTCGCCGGCGCTCCCCCCCAGGCCACCCCCCAACATGACCTCGCCGGCGTCACCTGGCCCCCCCCAGTCGACCTCGCCGGCGCTCCCCCCCCAGGCCACCCCCCAACATGACCTCGCCGGCGTCACCTGGCCCCCCCCAGTCGACCTCGCCGGCGCTCCCCCCCAGGCCACCCCCCAACATGACCTCGCCGGCGTCACCTGGCCCCCCCCCAGTCGACCTCGCCGGCGCTCCCCCCCCAAGGCCACCCCCCAACATGACCTCGCCGGCGTCACCTGGCCCCCCCCAGTCGACCTCGCCGGCGCCCCCCCAACATGACCTCGCCGGCGTCACCCCCTTTGGCGTCGCTCCCCAAGACATCTGTACGAACTGGCGAGTATCCCAACTTCCAATATCTCGCCCCCTCTTGGGGCGCTTGCTCTCTAGTCCCACACCCCGGGCACCTGACTCCGGGCCCGATACAGGTGCCCCTAGCTAGATACCCCGATGAAGAGCCCCGGGTATACCCCCCGGGGCCTCGCGCCTGGCCGCCCGCTTCGCGCGCGCGCCTTCGGCGCCCCCTCTCCTCATTCGTCCCTCCTTCCCTGGCCTCGCCCGGCCAACTCCCCCCGACGCCAACTGGCGCCCTCACCCCCCC
>NW_026643246.1:47500-50000 GCF_028829585.1 Penicillium vulpinum | reverse complement strand
ACGAGACCCAAAAGAGCCCCGTATCAGTATTTATTGTCACTACCTCCCCGTATCGGGATTGGGTAATTTGCGCGCCTGCTGCCTTCCTTGGATGTGGTAGCCGTTTCTCAGGCTCCCTCTCCGGAATCGAACCCTAATTCCCCGTTACCCGTTGCCACCATGGTAGGCCACTATCCTACCATCGAAAGTTGATAGGGCAGAAATTTGAATGAACCATCGCCGGCGCAAGGCCATGCGATTCGTTAAGTTATTATGATTCACCAAGGAGCCCCGAAGGGCGTTGGTTTTTTATCTAATAAATACACCCCTTCCTGAAGTCGGGGTTTTTAGCATGTATTAGCTCTAGAATTACCACAGGTATCCATGTAGTAAGGTACTATCAAATAAACGATAACTGATTTAATGAGCCATTCGCAGTTTCACAGTACAAGTTGCTTATACTTAGACATGCATGGCTTAATCTTTGAGACAAGCATATGACTACTGGCAGAATCAACCAGGTAACTTCATAGCAAGACGTCCCGGGGGGCCCGCCCGCCTTGCGGTGGGAGGGTCCCGGGAGCCCAGACCCCCGAGGGGGTAGAATGTAGTTAGATGGAAGGGGCGCACGGGGCGCCCGGTCGCAGCGGCACCCCCGGCGTACCGGGGGGACGTTGAAACCATCCAATTGCCCCCACTAAACTCCTCAGCACCAGTCCGCACGCAGGGATCCGACCAGGCGCCCGTGAAGGCGCTGAGCGGCTGCGGCATGTGGCCCTCGGATGAAGGGACCAGACCCCGTGGACAACGCCGGCGAACGGCGGATCCCACGGGGCGGCTCCCTCCAGGAATCTGAGTTTCGGGGATGGCCAGCGGCCAACGATCCACAGACTCCAACGGTGCCGGGCGCCAAAAGGCCCCCGGGCTTCGGTCACCGCAGCGGTACACCAGAAACCAGCAGCGCGTCAAGTCCTGCCCCATACAATCCAGGCCGGGCGTCGCCAACAAGTGGGACACTGCGCGGGGAGGAGGGGATGGGGGGGGGTCAAGAGTTGGTGGGCGTCGGGCGCACCCCTGCAGTGGGTAAGCCCCCCCGGAGAGTTGCGGTGCGGCACGAGGCGGCGACCAACAAAACCCGAAAAGGGATGAAATGGCAGGGAAGAATGAGAGTTGAGTTATCCTCGTCTCTACACATACTCACCGACCATTTTTGGGATGAGTTTTTTCATATTGCAGTAGAAGTGGCTAGAAATTGCTCCGGGGGACAATTTTTGTATGGGGGTGGTCCGTGCACGACAAAAACACCATACAAAGTGGGCCACTTTTTCCCAACCCTGAGTGACTTTTTGGGGACTTAGTCGTTTTCATTTTCAAAAAGTCACGTGTTGGGCCCTTCGGGCATGGCTTCGGCGGGGTGCCCCCGAGCGCCCCCCCGAAGGCTCCCTGGCTCGGGGTACCCCCACCCCTATGCTTCCGGGGGGAGATTAGGTATGTTGATGGAATATATATATCGATGGCCAGTTGGTCCATGTTGACTCCCGACCACACCACCACACACCTGGATATATATATATCACACATGGATGTGTGTTGTGGTCCGTGGGGGGGGATGATCCTGGGCTCAACTGGCCAACCCGTGGCCCCCCAACATGACCTCGCCGGCGTCACCTGGCCCCCCCCAGTCGACCTCGCCGGCGCTCCCCCCCCCAAGGCCACCCCCCAACATGACCTCGCCGGCGTCACCTGGCCCCCCCAGTCGACCTCGCCGGCGCTCCCCCCCCAGGCCACCCCCCAACATGACCTCGCCGGCGTCACCTGGCCCCCCCCAGTCGACCTCGCCGGCGCTCCCCCCCCAGGCCACCCCCCAACATGACCTCGCCGGCGTCACCTGGCCCCCCCCAGTCGACCTCGCCGGCGCTCCCCCCCCAGGCCACCCCCCAACATGACCTCGCCGGCGTCACCTGGCCCCCCCCAGTCGACCTCGCCGGCGCTCCCCCCAAGGCCACCCCCCAACATGACCTCGCCGGCGTCACCTGGCCCCCCCCAGTCGACCTCGCCGGCGCCCCCCCAACATGACCTCGCCGGCGTCACCCCCTTTGGCGTCGCTCCCCAAGACATCTGTACGAACTGGCGAGTATCCCAACTTCCAATATCTCGCCCCCTCTTGGGGCGCTTGCTCTCTAGTCCCACACCCCGGGCACCTGACTCCGGGCCCGATACAGGTGCCCCTAGCTAGATACCCCGATGAAGAGCCCCGGGTATACCCCCCGGGGCCTCGCGCCTGGCCGCCCGCTTCGCGCGCGCGCCTTCGGCGCCCCCTCTCCTCATTCGTCCCTCCTTCCCTGGCCTCGCCCGGCCAACTCCCCCCGACGCCAACTGGCGCCCTCACCCCCCCAGCCGGCCCCCGCCGGCCGCGCCCCTCCGCCCCGGGGCCGGGGGACCGGGGACCGCCTGCAGTGCGGGGTTGCGTGGGCGCCGGTAGGCGCCGGGGTCCTACTGGGGAGGTCACCCTGCCAGGGCC
>NW_026643246.1:30000-32500 GCF_028829585.1 Penicillium vulpinum | reverse complement strand
TACCCGTTGCCACCATGGTAGGCCACTATCCTACCATCGAAAGTTGATAGGGCAGAAATTTGAATGAACCATCGCCGGCGCAAGGCCATGCGATTCGTTAAGTTATTATGATTCACCAAGGAGCCCCGAAGGGCGTTGGTTTTTTATCTAATAAATACACCCCTTCCTGAAGTCGGGGTTTTTAGCATGTATTAGCTCTAGAATTACCACAGGTATCCATGTAGTAAGGTACTATCAAATAAACGATAACTGATTTAATGAGCCATTCGCAGTTTCACAGTACAAGTTGCTTATACTTAGACATGCATGGCTTAATCTTTGAGACAAGCATATGACTACTGGCAGAATCAACCAGGTAACTTCATAGCAAGACGTCCCGGGGGGCCCGCCCGCCTTGCGGTGGGAGGGGTCCCGGGAGCCCAGACCCCCGAGGGGGTAGAATGTAGTTAGATGGAAGGGGCGCACGGGGCGCCCGGTCGCAGCGGCACCCCCGGCGTACCGGGGGGACGTTGAAACCATCCAATTGCCCCCACTAAACTCCTCAGCACCAGTCCGCACGCAGGGATCCGACCAGGCGCCCGTGAAGGCGCTGAGCGGCTGCGGCATGTGGCCCTCGGATGAAGGGACCAGACCCCGTGGACAACGCCGGCGAACGGCGGATCCCACGGGGCGGCTCCCTCCAGGAATCTGAGTTTCGGGGATGGCCAGCGGCCAACGATCCACAGACTCCAACGGTGCCGGGCGCCAAAAGGCCCCCGGGCTTCGGTCACCGCAGCGGTACACCAGAAACCAGCAGCGCGTCAAGTCCTGCCCCATACAATCCAGGCCGGGCGTCGCCAACAAGTGGGACACTGCGCGGGGAGGAGGGGATGGGGGGGGGTCAAGAGTTGGTGGGCGTCGGGCGCACCCCTGCAGTGGGTAAGCCCCCCCGGAGAGTTGCGGTGCGGCACGAGGCGGCGACCAACAAAACCCGAAAAGGGATGAAATGGCAGGGAAGAATGAGAGTTGAGTTATCCTCGTCTCTACACATACTCACCGACCATTTTTGGGATGAGTTTTTTCATATTGCAGTAGAAGTGGCTAGAAATTGCTCCGGGGGACAATTTTTGTATGGGGGTGGTCCGTGCACGACAAAAACACCATACAAAGTGGGCCACTTTTTCCCAACCCTGAGTGACTTTTTGGGGACTTAGTCGTTTTCATTTTCAAAAAGTCACGTGTTGGGCCCTTCGGGCATGGCTTCGGCGGGGTGCCCCCGAGCGCCCCCCGAAGGCTCCCTGGCTCGGGGTACCCCCACCCCTATGCTTCCGGGGGGAGATTAGGTATGTTGATGGAATATATATATCGATGGCCAGTTGGTCCATGTTGACTCCCGACCACACCACCACACACCTGGATATATATATATCACACATGGATGTGTGTTGTGGTCCGTGGGGGGGGGATGATCCTGGGCTCAACTGGCCAACCCGTGGCCCCCCAACATGACCTCGCCGGCGTCACCTGGCCCCCCCAGTCGACCTCGCCGGCGCTCCCCCCCCCAAGGCCACCCCCCAACATGACCTCGCCGGCGTCACCTGGCCCCCCCAGTCGACCTCGCCGGCGCTCCCCCCCAGGCCACCCCCCAACATGACCTCGCCGGCGTCACCTGGCCCCCCCAGTCGACCTCGCCGGCGCTCCCCCCCAGGCCACCCCCCAACATGACCTCGCCGGCGTCACCTGGCCCCCCCCAGTCGACCTCGCCGGCGCTCCCCCCCCAGGCCACCCCCCAACATGACCTCGCCGGCGTCACCTGGCCCCCCCCAGTCGACCTCGCCGGCGCTCCCCCCCAAGGCCACCCCCCAACATGACCTCGCCGGCGTCACCTGGCCCCCCCCAGTCGACCTCGCCGGCGCCCCCCAACATGACCTCGCCGGCGTCACCCCCTTTGGCGTCGCTCCCCAAGACATCTGTACGAACTGGCGAGTATCCCAACTTCCAATATCTCGCCCCCTCTTGGGGCGCTTGCTCTCTAGTCCCACACCCCGGGCACCTGACTCCGGGCCCGATACAGGTGCCCCTAGCTAGATACCCCGATGAAGAGCCCCGGGTATACCCCCCGGGGCCTCGCGCCTGGCCGCCCGCTTCGCGCGCGCGCCTTCGGCGCCCCCTCTCCTCATTCGTCCCTCCTTCCCTGGCCTCGCCCGGCCAACTCCCCCCGACGCCAACTGGCGCCCTCACCCCCCCAGCCGGCCCCCGCCGGCCGCGCCCCCCTCGCCCCGGGGCCGGGGGACCGGGGACCGCCTGCAGTGCGGGGTTGCGTGGGCGCCGGTAGGCGCCGGGGTCCTACTGGGGAGGTCACCCTGCCAGGGCCCCCACTGTAAGATCACCCGCCGCGCCGGCATCCCTCACGCAACGTACCGCAGCCACCATGGCAGTCCCGCAATCCCCCAGCCCCGGACCATCGGGCCCGGGTCGTCTCTACATATACTCACCGACCATTTTTGGGGGTGAGTTTTTT
>NW_026643246.1:22500-25000 GCF_028829585.1 Penicillium vulpinum | reverse complement strand
AGATTACCCAAACCTCTCGGTTAAGGTGATGTACCTCGCTGGCCCTGTCAGTGTAGCGCGTGTCAAGCCCAGAACATCTGAGGGCATCACAGACCTGTTATTGCTGCGCACTTCCATCGGCTTGACCGATGGTCCCCTTAAGATGCGAGACGGCCCGCGAATGCGGACCGGGCTATTTAAGGGCCGAGGTCTCGTTCGTTATCGCAATTAAGCAGACAAATCACTCCTACCAACTAAGAACGGCCATGCACCACCATCCAAAAGATCAGAAGGAGCTCTCAATCTTGTCAATCCTTATTTTGTCTGGACCTGGTGAGTTTCCCGTGTTGAGTCAAATTAAGCCGCAGGCTCCACGCCTGGTGCCCTTCCGTCAATTTCTTTAAGTTTCAGCCTTAGCGACCATACTCCCCCCAGAACCCAAAAACTTTGATTTCTCGTAAGGTGCCGAACGGGTCATTATAGAATCCCGTCCGATCCCTAGTCGGCATAGTTTATGGTTAAGACTACGACGGTATCTGATCGTCTTCGATCCCCTAACTTCGTTCCCTGATTAATGAAAACATCCTTGGCGAATGCTTTCGCAGTAGTTAGTCTTCAGCAAATCCAAGAATTTCACCTCTGACAGCTGAATACTGACGCCCCCGACTATCCCTATTAATCATTACCGGCGGTCCTAGAAACCAACAAAATAGAACCACACGTCCTGATTCTATTATTCCATGCTAATGTATTCGAGCAAAGGCCCTGCTTTGAACACTCTAATTTTTTCACAGTAAAAGTCCTGGTTCCCCCCCAGCCAGTGAAGGCCATGGGGCTCCCCGTAAGAGCGATCCGGTCCAGCCGGACCAGTACTCGCGGTGAGGCGGACCGGCCAGCCAGACCCAAGGTTCAACTACGAGCTTTTTAACTGCAACAACTTTAATATACGCTATTGGAGCTGGAATTACCGCGGCTGCTGGCACCAGACTTGCCCTCCAATTATTCCTCGTTAAGGGATTTAAATTGTCTCTAATTCCAATTACGAGACCCAAAAGAGCCCCGTATCAGTATTTATTGTCACTACCTCCCCGTATCGGGATTGGAAGTAATTTGCGCGCCTGCTGCCTTCCTTGGATGTGGTAGCCGTTTCTCAGGCTCCCTCTCCGGAATCGAACCCTAATTCCCCGTTACCCGTTGCCACCATGGTGGCCACATATCCTACCATCGAAAGTTGATAGGGCAGAAATTTGAATGAACCATCGCCGGCGCAAGGCCATGCGATTCGTTAAGTTATTATGATTCACCAAGGAGCCCCTGAAGGGCGTTGTTTTTTTATCTAATTAAATACACCCCTTCCTGAAGTCGGGGTTTTAGCATGTATTAGCCCTAGAATTACCACAGGTATCCATGTAGTAAGGTACTATCAAATAAACGATAACTGATTTAATGAGCCATTCGCAGTTTCACAGTACAAGTTGCTTATACTTAGACATGCATGGCTTAATCTTTGAGACAAGCATATGACTACTGGCAGAATCAACCAGGTAACTTCATAGCAAGACGTCCCGGGGGGCCCGCCCGCCCTGCGGTGGAGGGTCCCGGGGAGCCCAGACCCCCGAGGGGGTAGAATGTAGTTAGATGGAAGGGGCGCACGGGGCGCCCGGTCGCAGCGGCACCCCCGGCGTACCGGGGGGGACGTGAAACCATCCAATTGCCCCCACTAAACTCCTCAGCACCAGTCCGCACGCAGGGATCCGACCAGGCGCCCGTGAAGGCGCTGGAGGGCTGCGGCATGTGGCCCTCGGATGAAGGGGACCAGACCCCGTGGACAACGCCGGCGAACGGCGGATCCCACGGGGCGGCTCCCTCCAGGAATCTGAGTTTCGGAGGATGGCCCAGCGGCCAACGATCCACACCCAACGGTGCCGGGCGCCAAAAGGCCCCTGGGCCTCGGGTCACCGCAGCGGTACACCAGAAACCAGCAGCGCGTCAAGTCCTGCCCTATAGCAATCCAGGCCGGGCGTCGCCAAAAAGTGGGACACTGCGCGGGGAGGAGGGGATGGGGGGGGGGGGTCAAGAGTTGGTGGGCGTCGGGCGCACCCCTGCAGTGGGTAAGCCCCCCGGAGAGTTGCGGTGCGGCACGAGGAGCGGCCACCAACAAAACCCGAAGGGGATGAAATGGCAGGGAAGAATTAGAGTGGAGTTATCCTCGGTCTCTACACATACTCACCGACCATTTTTGGGATGAGTTTTTCATATTGCGGTAGAAGTGGCTTCAGAAATTGCTCCGGCGGGACAATTTTTGTAAGGGGGTGGTCCGTGCACCGACAAAAAAACACCATACAAAGTGGGCCACTTTTTCCCAACCCTGAGTGACTTTTGGGGGACTTCAGTCGTTTTCATTTGCAAAGTCACGTGGTTGGACCCTTCGGGCATGGCTTCGGCGGGGTGCTCTCGAGCGCCCCCCGAAGGCTCCCTGGCTCGGGGTACCCCACCCCTATGCTTCCGGGGGAGATTAGGG
>NW_026643246.1:12500-15000 GCF_028829585.1 Penicillium vulpinum | reverse complement strand
CTAATAAATACACCCCTTCCTGAAGTCGGGGTTTTTAGCATGTATTAGCTCTAGAATTACCACAGGTATCCATGTAGTAAGGTACTATCAAATAAACGATAACTGATTTAATGAGCCATTCGCAGTTTCACAGTACAAGTTGCTTATACTTAGACATGCATGGCTTAATCTTTGAGACAAGCATATGACTACTGGCAGAATCAACCAGGTAACTTCATAGCAAGACGTCCCGGGGGGCCCGCCCGCCTTGCGGTGGGAGGGTCCCGGGAGCCCAGACCCCCGAGGGGGTAGAATGTAGTTAGATGGAAGGGGCGCACGGGGCGCCCGGTCGCAGCGGCACCCCCGGCGTACCGGGGGGACGTTGAAACCATCCAATTGCCCCCACTAAACTCCTCAGCACCAGTCCGCACGCAGGGATCCGACCAGGCGCCCGTGAAGGCGCTGAGCGGCTGCGGCATGTGGCCCTCGGATGAAGGGACCAGACCCCGTGGACAACGCCGGCGAACGGCGGATCCCACGGGGCGGCTCCCTCCAGGAATCTGAGTTTCGGGGATGGCCAGCGGCCAACGATCCACAGACTCCAACGGTGCCGGGCGCCAAAAGGCCCCCGGGCTTCGGTCACCGCAGCGGTACACCAGAAACCAGCAGCGCGTCAAGTCCTGCCCCATACAATCCAGGCCGGGCGTCGCCAACAAGTGGGACACTGCGCGGGGAGGAGGGGATGGGGGGGGGGTCAAGAGTTGGTGGGCGTCGGGCGCACCCCTGCAGTGGGTAAGCCCCCCCGGAGAGTTGCGGTGCGGCACGAGGCGGCGACCAACAAAACCCGAAAAGGGATGAAATGGCAGGGAAGAATGAGAGTTGAGTTATCCTCGTCTCTACACATACTCACCGACCATTTTTGGGATGAGTTTTTTCATATTGCAGTAGAAGTGGCTAGAAATTGCTCCGGGGGACAATTTTTGTATGGGGGTGGTCCGTGCACGACAAAAACACCATACAAAGTGGGCCACTTTTTCCCAACCCTGAGTGACTTTTTGGGGACTTAGTCGTTTTCATTTTCAAAAAGTCACGTGTTGGGCCCCTTCGGGCATGGCTTCGGCGGGGGTGCCCCCGAGCGCCCCCCCGAAGGCTCCCTGGCTCGGGGTACCCCCACCCCTATGCTTCCGGGGGGAGATTAGGTATGTTGATGGAATATATATATCGATGGCCAGTTGGTCCATGTTGACTCCCGACCACACCACCACACACCTGGATATATATATATCACACATGGATGTGTGTTGTGGTCCGTGGGGGGGGGGATGATCCTGGGCTCAACTGGCCAACCCGTGGCCCCCCCAACATGACCTCGCCGGCGTCACCTGGCCCCCCCAGTCGACCTCGCCGGCGCTCCCCCCCCCCAAGGCCACCCCCAACATGACCTCGCCGGCGTCACCTGGCCCCCCCAGTCGACCTCGCCGGCGCTCCCCCCCAGGCCACCCCCCAACATGACCTCGCCGGCGTCACCTGGCCCCCCCAGTCGACCTCGCCGGCGCTCCCCCCCCCAGGCCACCCCCCAACATGACCTCGCCGGCGTCACCTGGCCCCCCCAGTCGACCTCGCCGGCGCTCCCCCCCCAGGCCACCCCCCAACATGACCTCGCCGGCGTCACCTGGCCCCCCCCAGTCGACCTCGCCGGCGCTCCCCCCCAAGGCCACCCCCCCAACATGACCTCGCCGGCGTCACCTGGCCCCCCCAGTCGACCTCGCCGGCGCCCCCCAACATGACCTCGCCGGCGTCACCCCCTTTGGCGTCGCTCCCCAAGACATCTGTACGAACTGGCGAGTATCCCAACTTCCAATATCTCGCCCCCTCTTGGGGCGCTTGCTCTCTAGTCCCACACCCCGGGCACCTGACTCCGGGCCCGATACAGGTGCCCCTAGCTAGATACCCCGATGAAGAGCCCCGGGTATACCCCCCGGGGCCTCGCGCCTGGCCGCCCGCTTCGCGCGCGCGCCTTCGGCGCCCCCTCTCCTCATTCGTCCCTCCTTCCCTGGCCTCGCCCGGCCAACTCCCCCCGACGCCAACTGGCGCCCTCACCCCCCCCAGCCGGCCCCCGCCGGCCGCGCCCCCTCGCCCCGGGGCCGGGGGACCGGGGACCGCCTGCAGTGCGGGGTTGCGTGGGCGCCGGTAGGCGCCGGGGTCCTACTGGGGAGGTCACCCTGCCAGGGCCCCCCACTGTAAGATCACCCGCCGCGCCGGCATCCCTCACGCAACGTACCGCAGCCACCATGGCAGTCCCGCAATCCCCCAGCCCCGGACCATCGGGCCCGGGTCGTCTCTACATATACTCACCGACCATTTTTGGGGTGAGTTTTTTCATATTGCAGTAGAAGTGGCTAGAAATTGCTCCGGGGGACAATTTTTGTATGGGGGTGGTCCGTGCACGACAAAACCACCATACAAAGTGGGCCACTTTTTCCCAACCCTGAGTGACTTTTTGAGGACTTGGTCGTTTTCA
>NW_026643245.1:125000-127500 GCF_028829585.1 Penicillium vulpinum | reverse complement strand
CCGTTTCTCAGGCTCCCTCTCCGGAATCGAACCCTAATTCCCCGTTACCCGTTGCCACCATGGTAGGCCACTATCCTACCATCGAAAGTTGATAGGGCAGAAATTTGAATGAACCATCGCCGGCGCAAGGCCATGCGATTCGTTAAGTTATTATGATTCACCAAGGAGCCCCGAAGGGCGTTGGTTTTTTATCTAATAAATACACCCCTTCCTGAAGTCGGGGTTTTTAGCATGTATTAGCTCTAGAATTACCACAGGTATCCATGTAGTAAGGTACTATCAAATAAACGATAACTGATTTAATGAGCCATTCGCAGTTTCACAGTACAAGTTGCTTATACTTAGACATGCATGGCTTAATCTTTGAGACAAGCATATGACTACTGGCAGAATCAACCAGGTAACTTCATAGCAAGACGTCCCGGGGGGCCCGCCCGCCTTGCGGTGGGAGGGTCCCGGGAGCCCAGACCCCCGAGGGGGTAGAATGTAGTTAGATGGAAGGGGCGCACGGGGCGCCCGGTCGCAGCGGCACCCCCGGCGTACCGGGGGGACGTTGAAACCATCCAATTGCCCCCACTAAACTCCTCAGCACCAGTCCGCACGCAGGGATCCGACCAGGCGCCCGTGAAGGCGCTGAGCGGCTGCGGCATGTGGCCCTCGGATGAAGGGACCAGACCCCGTGGACAACGCCGGCGAACGGCGGATCCCACGGGGCGGCTCCCTCCAGGAATCTGAGTTTCGGGGATGGCCAGCGGCCAACGATCCACAGACTCCAACGGTGCCGGGCGCCAAAAGGCCCCCGGGCTTCGGTCACCGCAGCGGTACACCAGAAACCAGCAGCGCGTCAAGTCCTGCCCCATACAATCCAGGCCGGGCGTCGCCAACAAGTGGGACACTGCGCGGGGAGGAGGGGATGGGGGGGGGTCAAGAGTTGGTGGGCGTCGGGCGCACCCCTGCAGTGGGTAAGCCCCCCGGAGAGTTGCGGTGCGGCACGAGGCGGCGACCAACAAAACCCGAAAAGGGATGAAATGGCAGGGAAGAATGAGAGTTGAGTTATCCTCGTCTCTACACATACTCACCGACCATTTTTGGGATGAGTTTTTTCATATTGCAGTAGAAGTGGCTAGAAATTGCTCCGGGGGACAATTTTTGTATGGGGGTGGTCCGTGCACGACAAAAACACCATACAAAGTGGGCCACTTTTTCCCAACCCTGAGTGACTTTTTGGGGACTTAGTCGTTTTCATTTTCAAAAAGTCACGTGTTGGGCCCTTCGGGCATGGCTTCGGCGGGGTGCCCCCGAGCGCCCCCCCGAAGGCTCCCTGGCTCGGGGTACCCCCACCCCTATGCTTCCGGGGGGAGATTAGGTATGTTGATGGAATATATATATCGATGGCCAGTTGGTCCATGTTGACTCCCGACCACACCACCACACACCTGGATATATATATATCACACATGGATGTGTGTTGTGGTCCGTGGGGGGGGATGATCCTGGGCTCAACTGGCCAACCCGTGGCCCCCCAACATGACCTCGCCGGCGTCACCTGGCCCCCCCAGTCGACCTCGCCGGCGCTCCCCCCCCCAAGGCCACCCCCCAACATGACCTCGCCGGCGTCACCTGGCCCCCCCCAGTCGACCTCGCCGGCGCTCCCCCCCCAGGCCACCCCCCAACATGACCTCGCCGGCGTCACCTGGCCCCCCCAGTCGACCTCGCCGGCGCTCCCCCCCCAGGCCACCCCCCAACATGACCTCGCCGGCGTCACCTGGCCCCCCCCAGTCGACCTCGCCGGCGCTCCCCCCCCAGGCCACCCCCCAACATGACCTCGCCGGCGTCACCTGGCCCCCCCCAGTCGACCTCGCCGGCGCTCCCCCCCAAGGCCACCCCCCAACATGACCTCGCCGGCGTCACCTGGCCCCCCCCAGTCGACCTCGCCGGCGCCCCCCCAACATGACCTCGCCGGCGTCACCCCCTTTGGCGTCGCTCCCCAAGACATCTGTACGAACTGGCGAGTATCCCAACTTCCAATATCTCGCCCCCTCTTGGGGCGCTTGCTCTCTAGTCCCACACCCCGGGCACCTGACTCCGGGCCCGATACAGGTGCCCCTAGCTAGATACCCCGATGAAGAGCCCCGGGTATACCCCCCGGGGCCTCGCGCCTGGCCGCCCGCTTCGCGCGCGCGCCTTCGGCGCCCCCTCTCCTCATTCGTCCCTCCTTCCCTGGCCTCGCCCGGCCAACTCCCCCCGACGCCAACTGGCGCCCTCACCCCCCCCCAGCCGGCCCCCGCCGGCCGCGCCCCCTCGCCCCGGGGCCGGGGGACCGGGGACCGCCTGCAGTGCGGGGTTGCGTGGGCGCCGGTAGGCGCCGGGGTCCTACTGGGGAGGTCACCCTGCCAGGGCCCCCACTGTAAGATCACCCGCCGCGCCGGCATCCCTCACGCAACGTACCGCAGCCACCATGGCAGTCCCGCAATCCCCCAGCCCCGGACCATCGGGCCCG
>NW_026643245.1:107500-110000 GCF_028829585.1 Penicillium vulpinum | reverse complement strand
ATTCGTTAAGTTATTATGATTCACCAAGGAGCCCCGAAGGGCGTTGGTTTTTTATCTAATAAATACACCCCTTCCTGAAGTCGGGGTTTTTAGCATGTATTAGCTCTAGAATTACCACAGGTATCCATGTAGTAAGGTACTATCAAATAAACGATAACTGATTTAATGAGCCATTCGCAGTTTCACAGTACAAGTTGCTTATACTTAGACATGCATGGCTTAATCTTTGAGACAAGCATATGACTACTGGCAGAATCAACCAGGTAACTTCATAGCAAGACGTCCCGGGGGGCCCGCCCGCCTTGCGGTGGGAGGGTCCCGGGAGCCCAGACCCCCGAGGGGGTAGAATGTAGTTAGATGGAAGGGGCGCACGGGGCGCCCGGTCGCAGCGGCACCCCCGGCGTACCGGGGGGACGTTGAAACCATCCAATTGCCCCCACTAAACTCCTCAGCACCAGTCCGCACGCAGGGATCCGACCAGGCGCCCGTGAAGGCGCTGAGCGGCTGCGGCATGTGGCCCTCGGATGAAGGGACCAGACCCCGTGGACAACGCCGGCGAACGGCGGATCCCACGGGGCGGCTCCCTCCAGGAATCTGAGTTTCGGGGATGGCCAGCGGCCAACGATCCACAGACTCCAACGGTGCCGGGCGCCAAAAGGCCCCCGGGCTTCGGTCACCGCAGCGGTACACCAGAAACCAGCAGCGCGTCAAGTCCTGCCCCATACAATCCAGGCCGGGCGTCGCCAACAAGTGGGACACTGCGCGGGGAGGAGGGGATGGGGGGGGGTCAAGAGTTGGTGGGCGTCGGGCGCACCCCTGCAGTGGGTAAGCCCCCCCGGAGAGTTGCGGTGCGGCACGAGGCGGCGACCAACAAAACCCGAAAAGGGATGAAATGGCAGGGAAGAATGAGAGTTGAGTTATCCTCGTCTCTACACATACTCACCGACCATTTTTGGGATGAGTTTTTTCATATTGCAGTAGAAGTGGCTAGAAATTGCTCCGGGGGACAATTTTTGTATGGGGGTGGTCCGTGCACGACAAAAACACCATACAAAGTGGGCCACTTTTTCCCAACCCTGAGTGACTTTTTGGGGACTTAGTCGTTTTCATTTTCAAAAAGTCACGTGTTGGGCCCTTCGGGCATGGCTTCGGCGGGGTGCCCCCGAGCGCCCCCCCGAAGGCTCCCTGGCTCGGGGTACCCCCACCCCTATGCTTCCGGGGGGGAGATTAGGTATGTTGATGGAATATATATATCGATGGCCAGTTGGTCCATGTTGACTCCCGACCACACCACCACACACCTGGATATATATATATCACACATGGATGTGTGTTGTGGTCCGTGGGGGGGGATGATCCTGGGCTCAACTGGCCAACCCGTGGCCCCCCCAACATGACCTCGCCGGCGTCACCTGGCCCCCCCAGTCGACCTCGCCGGCGCTCCCCCCCCCAAGGCCACCCCCCAACATGACCTCGCCGGCGTCACCTGGCCCCCCCAGTCGACCTCGCCGGCGCTCCCCCCCCAGGCCACCCCCCAACATGACCTCGCCGGCGTCACCTGGCCCCCCCAGTCGACCTCGCCGGCGCTCCCCCCCCAGGCCACCCCCCAACATGACCTCGCCGGCGTCACCTGGCCCCCCCCAGTCGACCTCGCCGGCGCTCCCCCCCCCAGGCCACCCCCCAACATGACCTCGCCGGCGTCACCTGGCCCCCCCCAGTCGACCTCGCCGGCGCTCCCCCCCAAGGCCACCCCCCAACATGACCTCGCCGGCGTCACCTGGCCCCCCCCAGTCGACCTCGCCGGCGCCCCCCCAACATGACCTCGCCGGCGTCACCCCCTTTGGCGTCGCTCCCCAAGACATCTGTACGAACTGGCGAGTATCCCAACTTCCAATATCTCGCCCCCTCTTGGGGCGCTTGCTCTCTAGTCCCACACCCCGGGCACCTGACTCCGGGCCCGATACAGGTGCCCCTAGCTAGATACCCCGATGAAGAGCCCCGGGTATACCCCCCGGGGCCTCGCGCCTGGCCGCCCGCTTCGCGCGCGCGCCTTCGGCGCCCCCTCTCCTCATTCGTCCCTCCTTCCCTGGCCTCGCCCGGCCAACTCCCCCCGACGCCAACTGGCGCCCTCACCCCCCCCAGCCGGCCCCCGCCGGCCGCGCCCCCTCGCCCCGGGGCCGGGGGACCGGGGACCGCCTGCAGTGCGGGGTTGCGTGGGCGCCGGTAGGCGCCGGGGTCCTACTGGGGAGGTCACCCTGCCAGGGCCCCCACTGTAAGATCACCCGCCGCGCCGGCATCCCTCACGCAACGTACCGCAGCCACCATGGCAGTCCCGCAATCCCCCAGCCCCGGACCATCGGGCCCGGGTCGTCTCTACATATACTCACCGACCATTTTTGGGGTGAGTTTTTTCATATTGCAGTAGAAGTGGCTAGAAATTGCTCCGGGGGACAATTTTTGTATGGGGGTGGTCCGTGCACGACAAAACCACCATACAAAG
>NW_026643245.1:2500-15000 GCF_028829585.1 Penicillium vulpinum | reverse complement strand
TAATTTTTTTCACAGTAAAAGTCCTGGTTCCCCCCACAGCCAGTGAAGGCCATGGGGGTTCCCCAGAAGGGAAAGGTCCAGCCGGACCAGTACTCGCGGTGAGGCGGACCGGCCAGCCAGACCCAAGGTTCAACTACGAGCTTTTTAACTGCAACAACTTTAATATACGCTATTGGAGCTGAAATTACCGCGGCTGCTGGCACCATGACTGGCCCTCCAATTGTTCCTCGTTAAGGGATTTAAATTGTTCTCATTCCAATTACGAGACCCAAAAGAGCCCCGTATCAGTATTTATTGTCACTACCTCCCCGTATCGGGATTGGGTAATTTGCGCGCCTGCTGCCTTCCTTGGATGTGGTAGCCGTTTCTCAGGCTCCCTCTCCGGAATCGAACCCTAATTCCCCCGTTACCCGTTGCCACCATGGTAGGCCACTATCCTACCATCGAAAGTTGATAGGGCAGAAATTTGAATGAACCATCGCCGGCGCAAGGCCATGCGATTCGTTAAGTTATTATGATTCACCAAGGAGCCCCGAAGGGCGTTGGTTTTTTATCTAATAAATACACCCCTTCCTGAAGTCGGGGTTTTTAGCATGTATTAGCTCTAGAATTACCACAGGTATCCATGTAGTAAGGTACTATCAAATAAACGATAACTGATTTAATGAGCCATTCGCAGTTTCACAGTACAAGTTGCTTATACTTAGACATGCATGGCTTAATCTTTGAGATAAGCATATGACTACTGGCAGAATCAACCAGGTAACTTCATAGCAAGACGTCCGGGGGCCCGCCCGCCTTGCGGTGGGAGGGTCCCGGGAGCCCAGACCCCTGAGGGTAGAATGTAGTTAGATGGAAGGGGCGCACGGGGCGCCCGGTCGCAGCGGCACCCCCGGCGTACCGGGGGGACGTTGAAACCATCCAATTGCCCCCACTAAACTCCTCAGCACCAGTCCGCACGCAGGGATCCGACCAGGCGCCCGTGAAGGCGCTGAGCGGCTGCGGCATGTGGCCCTCGGATGAGTGGGACCAGACCCCGTGGACAACGCCGGCGAACGGCGGATCCCACCGGGCGGCTCCCTCCAGGAATCTGAGTTTCGGGGATGGCCAGCGGCCAACGATCCACAGACTCCAACGGTGCCGGGCGCCAAAGGCCCCCGGGCTTCGGTCGCAGCGGTACCAGAAACCAGCAGCGCGTCAAGTCCTGCCCCATACAATCCAGGCCGGGCGTCGCCAACAAGTGGGACACTGCGCGGGGAGGAGGGGATGGGGGGGTCAAGGTTGGTGGGCGTCGGGCTGCACCCCCCTGCAGTGGGTAAGCCCCCCCGGAGAGTTGCGGTGCGGCACGAGGCGGCGACCAACAAAACCCGAAAAAAGGGATGAAATGGCAGGGAAGAATGAGAGTTGAGTTATCCTCGTCTCTACACATACTCACCCGACCATTTTTTGGGATGAGTTTTTTCATATTGCAGTAGAAGTGGCTAGAAATTGCTCCGGGGGACAATTTTTGTATGGGGGTGGTCCGTGCACGACAAAAACACCCTCCAAAGTGGGCCACTTTTTCCTCAACCCGAGTGACTTTTTGGGGACTTAGTCGTTTTCATTTTCAAAAAGTCACGTGTTGGGCCCTTCGGGCATGGCTTCGGCGGGGTGCCCCCGAGCGCCCCCCCCGGAAGGCTCCCTAGCTCGGGGTACCCCCCCCCCTATGCTTCCGGGGGGAGATTAGGTATGTTGATGGAATATATATATCGATGGCCAGTTGGTCCATGTTGACTCCCCGACCACACCACCACACCCTGGATATATATATATCACACATGGATGTGTGTTGTGGTCCGTGAGGGGGGATGATCCTGGGCTCAACTGGCCAACCCGTGGCCCCCCCAACATGACCTCGCCGGCGTCACCTGGCCCCCCCAGTCGACCTCGCCGGCGCTCCCCCCCCAAGGCCACCCCCAACATGACCTCGCCGGCGTCACCTGGCCCCCCAGTCGACCTCGCCGGCGCTCCCCCCCCCGGCCACCCCCCAACATGACCTCGCCGGCGTCACCTGGCCCCCCAGTCGACCTCGCTGGCGCTCCCTTCAGGCCACCCCCCAACATGACCTCGCCGGCGTCACCTGGCCCCCCCCAGTCGACCTCGCCGGCGCTCCCCCCCCAGGCCACCCCCCCAACATGACCTCGCGGCGTCACCTGGCCCCCCCCAGTCGACCTCGCCGGCGCCCCACCAAAGGCCACCCCAACCATGACCTCTGCCGGCGTCACCTGGCCCCCCAGTCGACCTCGCCGGCGCCCCAACACTGACCTTCGCCGGCGTCACCCCCTTTGGCGTCGCTCCCAAGGACATCTGTACGAACTGGCGAGTATCCCAACTTCCAATATCTCGCCCCCTCTTGGGGCGCGGGCTCCTCTAGTCCCACACCCCGGGCACCTGACTCCGGGCCCGATACAGGTGCCTCTAGCTAGATACCCCGATGAAGAGCCCCCGGCATACCCCCCGGGGCCTCGCGCCTGGCCGCCCGCTTCCGCGCGCGCCCCGGCGCCCCTCTCCTCATTCGTCCCTCCTTCCCTGGCCTCGCCCGGACCAACTCTTCCCCGACGCCAACTGGCGCCCTCTACCCCCCCAGCCGCCCCGCCGGCCGCGCCCCCTCGCCCCGGGGCCGGGGGACCGGGGACCGCCTGCGTGCGGGGTGCGTGGGCGCCGGTAGGCGCCGGGGTCCTACAGGGGAGGTCACCCTGCCAGGCCCCCACCGTAAGATCACCCGCCCGCGCCGGCATCCCTCACGCCTGTACCGCAGCCACCATGGCAGTCCCGGGAATCCCCCAGCCCCGGACCATCGGGCCCGGGTCGTCTCCTACATATACTCACCGGACCATTTTTGGGGTGAGTTTTTTCATATTGCAGTAGAAGTGGCTAGAAATTGCTCCGGGACAATTTTTGTATGTGGGGTGGTCCGTGCAATGACAAAACCACCATCCAAAGTGGGCCACTTTTTTTTAATCCGAGTGACTTTTCGAGGACTCTGGTCGTTTTCACTTTCAAAAAGTCACGTGGTGAGTCCTTCGGGCCTGCCTTCGGGGGCACCTCCCCAACGTCAGCCCCCTCTAGGCCACTCGCCGGCGGCTGTCCACGCCCCCCTCCTAGCTCTCGACCCTAGGGCAAGTGTTTTCAGCAGACAAATGGTGTACCCCCGTCCATGTATAGTAGTGCCTTCGGGGCTACACCCCAACGTCACCCTCGAGCCCACCTTGTCGGCGGCTGTCCACGCTCCCCCTCCTAGCTCGAGCCTAGGGCAAGGAAGCAGACAAACTGGTGTACCCCCTCGTCCATATAGTAAGCAAACCTTCGTGCCTACTCTCAAGGGGTACTGCCCCAGAGTTCTGCGCCCTGGCGTGTCCACCCCCAAGTTAATTTCAACCCTGTGCATTACCAGTGGTCGAGCCTTTTCCAAAATCTACTGAGTGACTTTGCGGGAACTTGGTCGTTTATCATTTTCCAAAGCCACATGATGGGCCCGGGGCCTGCTTCGGGGAACATCAAGACCCTTAGAGATCCAACCCTTGGGCTGCCCATCCCAAAACGCTCCCAACGTGACCATCGCCGGCGCTACCCATCCTAACCGACCTCCTATGTGACCCACTGCGCCCCAGCGCACTCAAATCAATTGGCTAGGTATTCGCGCTCAGATCCAGGCCCAAGGCTCAGTCAGCTCCTCTCAGCCCCTTCGGCGCTGCCGCTCAAGTGGTGGGGAGGTGAAACCAACAAATCTAGGTCTGGGCGCTATGCTCAGCGCTCGTAGCAAAAGGCCATTGACCGACTACCGATCCCTTGGTCATTAAGTCGTCTGCAGAGGATCTTTCCCCGCGCGAGGTGATATCTCGCTTCCATATTTAGAGGGTTTATCCCTGGGATTCGTCACGCCAGCCCGTCGAGGTGCACGGCCGAAGGATATTCGTATCCAACTACGCGGCGGGGCGAAAGCCTTCGCGTTCCGCCACGGATTCTGACTAGAGGCGTTCAGACATAATCCGGAAGATGGTACGTCGCGGCACTACCTGGTCAGACAATCTTAAAAGCCATCTGAATCAATGGTTACTCATTACTAAATTGAATTACCGTTGCGGCTACCTTAATCAGTAGGGTAAAATAACCTGTCCACGACGGTCTAGCTTCAGCTCCGGTCCCTAGTAGTGGGCGAACAATGCAACGCTTACCGAATTGTGTTTCGGTACGATAGGAAGAGCTGACATCGAAGGGTCAAAAAGCAACGTCGCTAGAACGCTTACCCACAAAGCTAGTTGCCCTGCTGGTAGCGTTCTGGCACCTCTCCAGCCCAAAATTTCGAGGGACTAAAAGGATCGATAGGCCACACTTTCATGGTTTGTAATCACACTGAAATCAAAAATCAAGGGGATTTTACCCTTTTGTTCTACTGGAGATTTGTGTTATCCATGAGTCCCGCTTAGTTACCAGCGTTGTTGTTTACCAGGTGTGCTGCCCCACAAACTCTCCACCTGATAATGTCTTCAACCCGGATCGCCTGCGAAGGACCTTAACGCTAGAAGATGGACGGTGAAGTCCAGTTCCGCTTCATTGATTAAGTAGCAAAACGATAAAGGTAGTGGTATCTCACTGGCATGCCGAAGCTCCCACCTATTCTACACCCCACATGTATTTCACAATGTCAAACTAGAGTCAAGCTCAACAGGGTTTCTTGCCTTTTCGCTGATTCTGCCAGGCCCGTTCACCTTGCTGTGGCTTCCGCTAGATAGTAGATAGGAACATTGGGAATCTCTGATAATCGTTCCAACGCGTCACTAATTAGATGACGAGGCATGTGGCTACCTTAAGAGAGTCACAGTTACTCCCGCGATGTATTACTCGCGCTGGTTGAACTTCTTCACTCTGACATTAAGATTACTCGGTAGAAATCACATTGCGTTAACCTTACTTTCTGACCATCGCAATGCTATGTTTCAATCTAGACAGTCAGATTCCACCTTGATCTTATCAGTTCTAAGTTCGGTCGTTAATCGCTTGCCAGGACGCCGAATCATGCCAAGGGCGTCCAACCCGGAGTTGCACGCCGGACGGTTGCCGGCTAGTGCCCTCTGCTCCAGGAGGTTCCCCAAAATTTCCAGCGAGCCCGATCCTTAGATATAATCCTTATCCCGAAGTACGGATCCATTTGGTCACGGGTTCGCTTCATCTACATTGTTCCGTATCGACTAGAGGCTGGGCTGTCTACCTTGGAGACCTGCTGCGGTTCTGACCTACGACCTAGCGTGAAAACTATTCCTTCGCGGATTTTCAAGGGTCGTCTGGCACGACGACCGCAAAGTGCGGCGCTCTGCCATCCATAGACCCTAGCTCCGGATATTCCGGATTTCAGGGTGATAGGCTGTCAAGAAGAAAAGAGAACTCATCCAGGGACCCCGCCGACGTCTTCGTTTCAGTTACGTTGCCGTGGAGAATCAACATTCATGTGCCGGTATGGTAACGGCTCACCTTTTCGGAAACGGCGCACGAGGAGCTTCTAAAACGGACTTCCCTATGCCTTAGGATCGACTAACCCATGGCCAACTGCTGTTCACATGGAACCTTACCCATGCAGTCATAAAGTTCTCATTTGAGTATTTGCCACTACGACCAAGTCTGCACTAGGGCTTGCCTACCCGGGATCATCCCAAGGCTTATGCCTCACGGACCCCCACCTGCCTACTCTCGTCAGGGCATCGTTTCTACCCTGACGGCGAGGTATGGGTAACACGGCTTAAGCGCCATCCATTTCAGGGCTAGTTAAAACGGCCCGTGAGTTGTTACACATCGCTTAGCGGACTTGACTTCTATGGCCACCGTTCGGGCTGTCTAGATTCTTTACCACCTTTGGTATCTTGATGAGCGTGTATTCAGGCACCTTAACCTCGCGTCGATTGATTACGCACCTCCAGTTCTGCTTACCAAAAATGGCCCACTAGTAACGCATCATTCTATTGCCCACGTTCGAATTAAGCAAATACAAGGAGCTTCTTACCCATTAAAGATTGAGAATAGGTCAAGCGCTGTTTCAACCCCAAGACCTCTAATTATTCAGCCACATCAAACTGAATTCGGCGGTTAATTCAATATCCTGAGGAAAACTTCGCGCAGGAACCAGCTACTAGATGGTTCGATTAGTCTTTCTTCCCTATACCCAATTCGTCGATCGATTTGCACGTCTGAACCTCTACGAGCCTCACAGGAGATTTCCCATCTGGCTTTGCCCTATTCAGGCACAGTTCATTATCTTTCGGGTCCCAATAGCTACGTCTACTCAATCCATCCGAAGACTTCAGGATCGGTACGATGGTGCACCCCTGCGGGTTCCCATATCAGTTTAAGCTTTACTTTGAGCACGGGTTTGACTCCCGACACCAGCGAGATGTTAGATCGTTGGTCACGTGTTTGAAGACGGGTCGCTTACGACCATTAATGCCAGCAAGTCAGAGCTGAAGCACGTTTCCTCGGTCTAGCAGGACGATTGCAGCTCCCTCGGCTACGGCACGCCCCTGGGGTGAGTTACCTTCCGAGGGCCTTTGACTGACCGCTCAAAACCCGCCAATGCCCGCCTCGCGCGAAGTACACCGGCTCGAGGCCGGCTGAATCCAAAGAGCGAGTCTTACGTAAGGCCTCTTCCTCAACAATTCACGTGCTTTTTAGTTTCTTTTCAAAGTGCTTTTCATCTCCGATCACTCTATTGTGCGCTATCGGTCCCAGGCCAATAATTTAGCTTTAGATGAATTTTACAAACCATTTAGAGCTGCATTTTCAAACAACTCGAATAGTCGAAGGAGCCTCTCACGGGCGCGGGACAATTTTATCCCATAAGGACTTTCACCTCTACCATTCCCGTTCCAGTGCACTGATGGGGTTTGTTCCCGAAGCATCCTCTTCAAATTACAATGCGGATCCCGAAGGAGCCAGCTTTCAAATTCGAGTCTCGCCGCACTTCACTCGCCGTTCGGGGCATCCCTGTTGGTTCTTTTCACTCCGCCGTTGATATGCTTAAGTTCAGCGGGTATCCCTACCTGATCTGAGGCAACTCTGGATAAAAAGCGGGTTGGTGGCAGGCGCCGTAATGGCCTGAGAGCCGGTGATAAGCCCCATACGCTCGAGGACCGGACGCGGTGCCCCGCTGCCTGGGCCTGTCTCCTCGATCGGGGGTAAGGGGCCCACACACAACCGGGCTTGAGGGAGAAATGACGCTCGGATAGGCGCCCCCGGAATCCAGGGGGCGCAATGGGCCAACAGACTGATGATTCACTCGAATTTGCAGTTCACATTACGTATCGCATCTCGCTGCGTCTTCATCGATGCCGGAACCAAGAGATCCGTTGTTGAAAGTTTCAAACAATTTACACTTTCACTCAGACTGCAATCTTTAGAATGAGGTTCGGGGTGTCTTCGGTGGGCGCGGGCCCGGGGCGGAAGCCCCCGGCGGGCCAAAGTTAAGGCGGGCCCGCCGAAGCAGCAAGGTAAAAAACACGGGTGGGAGGTTGGTCCCAGAGGGCCCTCACTCGGTAATGATCCTTCCGCAGGATCACACCTACAGGAACCTTGTTACGACTTTGACTTCCTCTAAATGACCGAGTTTGACCAAGATTTCGGCTCCGGGGGTCGTTGCCAACCCTCGTAAGCTCCCAAAGGCCTCACTGAGCCACTCATCGGTAGTAGCGACGGGCGGTGTGTACCAAGGGCAGGGACGTAATCGGCCTGAGCTGATGACCAGTGCCTACTAGGCATTCCTCGTTGAAGACCAATAATTGCAATGCTCTATCTCCCAGGCTCGACAGGGTTTAACAAGGTTACCCAAACCTCTCGGTTAAGGTGATGTACCTGCTGGCCCTGTCAGTGCATGCGCCTGCGGCCCAGAAACATCTCAAGGGCATCACAGATATGTTATTGCGCGCACTTCCATCGGCTTGAGCCGATAGTCCCCTTTAAGAGCCAGCGGCCCGCTGCGGACAGTTTCTTCAAGGGCCGAGGTCTCGTTCGGTATCGCAATTAAGCAGACAAATCACTCCACCAACTCAGAACGGCCATGCACCACCATCCAAAAGATCAAGAAAGAGCTCTTCAATCCGTCAATCCTTAATTTGTATGGACCTGGTGAGTTCCGTGTGATGAGTCAAATTAAGCCACAAGCTCCACGCCTTGTGGTGCCCTTCAGTCAATTTCTCTTTTAAGTTTCAGTCTACGCGACCATACTCCCCAGAACCCAAAACTTTGAGTTTCTCATAAGGTGCCGAACTGGGCATTATAGAATCCCGTCCGATCTCTAGTCGGCACAGTTTCCGGTTAAGATTACGACGGTATCTGTCGTCTCGATCCCCTAACTTCGATTCCCTGATTAATGAATTCATCCCCAGCGCGAAAGCTTCGCAGTAGTTAGTCTTCAGCAAATCCAAGAATTTCACCTCTGCAGCTGAATACTGACGCCCCCGACTATCCCTATTAATCATTACGGCGGTCACTAGAAACCAACAAAACAGAACCAGTACGTCCTATTCTACCATTCTATGCTAATGTATTCGAGCAAAGGCCTGCCTTGAACACTCCAAGTTTTCTCAAAGTAAAAGTCCTGGTTCCCCACAACCAGCCAGTGAAGGCCATGGGGTTCCCCTTAGAAGGAAAGGTCCATCCGGATCAGTATATGTGGTGAGGCGGATCGGCTAGCCAGACCCAAGGTTCAACTACGAGCTTTTTATCTGCCACTTTAATATACCGCTATTGAGCTGGAATTACCGCGGCTGCTGCTCGAGACTTGCCCTCGAATTGTTCCTCGTTAAGGATTAAAGTTATTCCTGATTCCAATTACGAGACCCAAAAAGAGCTCCGTATCAGTATTTATTGTCACTACTCCCGTATCGGGATTGCCAAGTTGGTGCGCCTGCGCCTCCTTGGATGTGGTGTGCCGGCCTCAGGCCCCCTCCGGAATCGAACCCCTAATTCCCCGTTACCCGTTGCCACCACTGGTAGGCCACTATCTTACATCGAAAGTTGATAGGGCAGAAATTTGAATGAACCATCGCCGGCGCAAGGCCATGCGATTCGTTAAGTTATTATGATTCACCAAGGAGCCCCGAAAGGGCGTTGGTTTTTTCGATCTAATAAATGCACCCCTTCCTGAAGTCGGGGTTTTTAGCATGGTTAGCTCTAGAATTACCACAGGTATTCATGCAGTAAGGTACTATCAAATAAACGATAACTGATTTAATGAGCCATTCACAGTTTCACAGTACAAGTTGCTTATACTGAGACATGCATGGCTTAATCGCGGAGACAAGCATAGGACTACTGGCAGAATCAACCAGGTAACTTTCATAGCAAGACGTCCCGGGGGCCCGCCCGCCTTGCGGTGGAGGGTCCCGGAGCCCAGACCCTTTCGGGAGGGGGTAGAATGTAGTTAGATGGAAGGGCGCTCGGGGCGCCCGGTCGCAGCGGCACCCCCGGCGTACCGGGGGGACCGTTGAAACCTCCAATTGCCCCCACTAAACTCCTCAGCACCAGTCCGCACACAGGGATCCGGACCAGGCGCCCGCGAAGGCGCTGAGCGGCTGCGGCATGTGGCCCTCGGATGAGGATCGAGACCACGTGGACAACGCCGGCGAACGGCAGGTCCCACGGGGCGGCTCCCTCAGGAATCCGAGTTTCGGGGATGGCCAGCGGCCAACGATCCACAGAGCTCCAACGGTGCCGGGCGCCAAAAGGCCCCCGGGCTTCGGTCACCGCAGCGGTACACCAGAAACCAGCTATCGCGTCAAGTCCTGCCCCAACAAGCTCAGGCCGGGCGTCGCCAAGAAGGGGGACACTGCGCGGGGAGGAGGGGGTGGGGGGGGGTCAAGAGTTGGAGGGGCGTCGGGCTGCACCCCTGCAGGGGGTAAGACCCCCCGGAGAGTGCGGTGTGCGGCACGAGGCGGCGACCAACAAACCCGAAAAAGGGATGAAATGGCAGGAAGGAATGAGATTGAGTTATCCTCGACTATACACATACTCAATGACCATTTTTGGGTGAGTTTTTTCATATTGCAGTAGAAGTGGCTAGAAATTGCTCCGGGGGACAGGTGTTTGTATGGGGTGGTCCGTGCACGACAAAAACTTCACCCTAAGTGGCCATTTTCCTCAACCCTGAGTGACTTTTGGGGACTTAGTCGTTTTCATTTTCAAAAAAGTCACGTGTTGGGGCCCTTCGGGCTGGCTCGGCGGGGTGCCCGAGCTCCCCCCGAAGGCTCCCCTGGCTCGGGGTACCCCCACCCCTGCTTCCAGGGGAGATCAGGTATGCCGATGGAATATATATGTCGATGGTCAGTTGGTCCATGTCGACATCCGACCACACCACCACACACCTGGATATATATATATCACACATGGATGTGTGTTGTGGTCAGCGGGGGCTGATCCTCTGGGCTCAACTGGCCTTAACCCGTGGCCCCCAACACGACCTCGCTGGCGTCACCTGGCCCCCCAGCGTCGACCTCGCCGGCGCTCCCCCCCCCCAAGGCACCCCAACACGGCCCTCGCCGGCGTCATCCTGGCCCACCAGTCGACCATCGCCGGCGCTCCCCCCCCAGGCCTCCCCCAACATGGCCTCGCCGGCGTCACTGGCCCCCCAGTCGACCTCGCCGGCGCTCCCCCCCCAGGCCACCCCCCAACATGACCTCGCCGGCGCATCACCTGGCCCCCCCAATCGACCCTCGCCATAGCTCCCCCTTCAGGCCACCCCCCAACATGACCTCGCCGGCGTCACCTGGCCCCCCAGTCGACCCTCGCCGGCGCTCCCCCCAAGGCCACCCCCCAACATGACCTCGCCGGCGTCACCTGGCCCCCCAGTCGACCTCGCCGGCGCCCCCAACATGACCTCGCCGGCGTCACCCCCTTTGGCGTCGCCCCCCAAGACATCTCGTACGAACTGGCGAGATTATCCCAACTTCCAATATCTCGCCCCCTCTTGGGGCGCTGCTCTCTAGTCCCACACCCGGGCACCTGACTTCGGGCCCGATACAGGTGCCCCCTAGCGCTAGATACCCCCGATGAAGAGCCCCGGGTATACCCCCGCGGGGCCTCGCTGCCTGTTACCGCCCGCTGCGCGCGCGCCTTCGGCGCCCCCCTCTCCTCATTCGTCCTCTCCTCCCCCGGCCTCGCCTGGCCAACTCCCCCCGACGCCAACTGGCGCTACTCACCCCCCAGCTGGCCCCCCGCCGGCTGCTGCCCCCTCTCCCCGGGGCCGGGGGACCGGGTGCTCTGCAGTGCGGTTGCGGGCGCCGGTAGGCGCCGGGGTCCTACTGGGAGGTCACCTTGCCAGGGCCCCCTTACTGAAGATCACCCGCCGCGCCGGCATCCCTCACGCAACGTACATCAGCCACCATGGCAGTCCCGCAATCCCAGCCCCCCGGACCATCGGGCCCGGGTCGTCTCTACATATACTCACCGGACCACTTTTGGGGTGAGTTTTTTCATATTCTACGGTAGAAGTGGCTAAGAAATTGCTCCGGGGACAATTTTTTTGTATGGGGGTGGTCCGTGCACGACAAAACCACCATAAAAGTGGGCCTTTCCCAACCCTGAGTGACTTTTTGTAGGACTTGGTCGTTTTCACTTTCAAAAAGTCACGTGGTGAGTCCTTCGGGCCTGCCTTCGGGGGCACCTCCCCAACGTCACCCCCTCGAGCCCACCTCGCCGGCGGCTGTCCACGCTCCCCCTCCCAGCTCTTGACTCTAGGGCAAGAGCAGCAGGCAACCGGTGTACCCCCGTCCATATAGTAAGTAGACCTTCGGGCCTACCTCCCCAACGTCACCCCCTCAGGCCCACTTTCGTTCGGCGGCTGTCCCACGCTCCCTCCTAGCTCGAGCCTAGGGCAAGGCAGCAGATAACTGGTGTACCCCGTCCATATAGTAAGTAAACCTTCGGGCCTACCTCCGGGGGTGCTCAACAGAAGTCTCCAGGCCCTGGGCGTGCCCACCCCCGAGCCACCCCCAAGCCCTGCCCATCCCAAGTGGGCCACCCTTTCCAAAATCCTGAGTGACTTTTGGGGGACTTGGCTAATCGCTTTCATTTTCCAAAAGCTTTCATGATGGGCTCAAAAGCCTGCTTCGGGGGCGCCCACGCCCAGAGATCCAACCCCTGGGCATGCCCATCTCCCAAGCCGCCCCCCACCGTGACCTCGCCTCGGCGCCACCCATCCTAACACCAACCCTATGTGCCCTCACCGTCGCCTCCATCGCACTCAAATCAACCTGGCCAGGTGACTCGCCGCTCAGATCCGAAGGCCCAAGGCCGCGATCCAGCTCCCCCTCCAGCGCCCGCCGGCGCTGCCGGTCAAGTGGTGGGGAGGTGTAAAACCAACAAATCTAGCCAAGGTCGGGCTGACGCTCAGCGACTCGTAGCAACTAGGCTTACTTGACCGCTTACACGACCCGCTTGGCCACTTCAGTCGTCTGCAGAGGATCTATACCCCGCGCGAG